>NW_022681185.1:0-24498 GCF_009764315.1 Trachypithecus francoisi | reverse complement strand
CTACAGACAGATACGACCATGCCCAGCTAATTAAAAAAGTTTTTTTGTAGGGATGAGGTCTCACTATGTTGCCCAGGCTGGTCTTAAAACTCCTGGGATCAAGCAGTCCTCCTGCCTTGGTCTTCAAACTGCTGAGATCGCAGGCGGTAGCCACTGCATCAGGCCATTGACACTTATATATGTAAAATACATCCAGAATATAAACCACCACAAAACAAAAATACTCCATCTTGATGTAACTTACCGTACTATGGATTTGTTTTAAAAATGACGTAAAAGTCATGAAGAAAATGAAAGCACAAAAGAAGTCTATCAAAATTATAAAAACTCAAAACTGAGTGAACAAAACTTCAGAAAGAGTGAAAACAATCGGAATATAACTTCAGGAAAAAATGTAAAATAGAAACAACAAAAGAACAATTTGTGCCCTCTAAAAAATAGAGGTTAAAGTCAGAATTTTTTTTTTTTTTCTCTCCAGACTGGAGTGCAGTGGCATGATCTCGGCTCACTGCAACCTCCGCCTCCCAGGTTCAAGCGATTCTCCTGCCTCAGCCTCTCGAGTAGCTGATATTACACGCGCCCACCAGCATGTCCAGCTAATTTTTGTGTTTTTAGTAGAGACGGGGTTTCACCTTGGCCACGCTGGCCTCGAACTCCTGACCCCAGGTGATCCACCCGCCTCGGCCTCCCAAAGTGCTGGGATTACAGGCATGAGCCACCATGCCCAGCCAGGAAAATATTTAAAAACAAATTAAGCAAAGATTATAAAAGTTTTTGGAGTAGCACAGTTCCCAAAACAATCACGATCCACATCAGGTCTGGGCCAGGTTGACATCTCCACATCAGGGCCCTTCCTGGTGTTCGCAGAATCTGCAACACAGACAGAGGTGCCAGGGTCACTGTTGGGGGGGGGCACAGAGGCGGAGGGAGGAGGGGCTCCCTGGGGTCATGCAGGTCTCAGAGCTCCTCGGGTCCTGGAAGGTGACCTTGGGCCCCTGAGCTCCCCACAGTCAGGTCTACTCAGATGCCAAGGCACTGAGGCCTGTGTGCTGCTCTCTGCTGAGGGGTTATGTGTCCACAGAGAGTGTCTGTAAGTGTCATGGAGGAAGAACTGAACCTGGGCACTCACACGGGCACCTTCAGGGGGCTGGTTCCCCGGAGAGTAAAACAGACACAGAGAAACGGGAATTTTGAGGATTCCAGGATCAACAGGCAGAGCCCTGGGCCCTAAGGGGAGCAGGAGGTCTCATGACACAGGGTGGGGGTGGTGACCCTGCCTTGCCACCCAGATCCTCTGTGCCATCCAGACAGAAGAGCTGCACATTGAATATGCACAGCTGCCTGGAGCACGTCATTGTTATTGCCTAGTAAGACCTGGTCTTTCTAACATCCCCACCAGACCTGTCTTTGTATTGTAATTTTTAAAATTACGCTTTGCTAAAACAAATTTCTCACTTTAGTATATTCTATAATAATAGGGTTACAGAAGACATACATTTGAAAGAGTGAAAAACAGTGTATAGATACACACAAACACACGTTTATATGTGGACCTGATTTCAAGATTGGAAAACAGATTTAAAAAACAGAGGCTACCTGAATCATGCCCTCAACCCCTCCCAAGTAAGCATGGCCCTGAAATGTCTTCAGGGGTTGTTTTGTTGGCATTTGGCACAGATACAGAACCACTGACACCCAAGCCAGTGCTCTCTACATACAGAAGCCTCCAACCTCATCTTGAAAAATGGGGCCATGAGGTCACCCCAGGTCCCCAGGCCCCCACAGAGGCTGAAGAACCCCTGGGACTGGGCACATTTCAGTGCTTCTTGGATCCTGCCGTGTCCCCTGCTTGATGCCAGGACCTACTGAGTGCCTGCTGGCCTCAATACTGGGCAATACTGGGCCGGGTGGGCTGCTTGCTCGTGTGACAAGGAGCCTGGGGGTACCTCCATCCTTCTCACACCTTTCCCAGGAGGCCTGAACTGGGGGCGATTCATGGTCAACCCTAGTGTCTCCTCAGGATGAACTAGTGATGCTCCCAGTTGGCCTCAAGGGGCTGGGGTGGGGCAGAGCTGGGTCCCCTCAAATGAGATGCTGGTGAGCTGAAGGGTCACTGCAGACAAGTAACAGTTCACAGCCCATGGAATCCTGCACACGATGGCCTGACCAGCACCTCAGTGTCTCCCTCACTAAGCAGCCTGTGGAGGGCTCAGGCCAGCAGGCTCAGGGACTGCTATGGAGTGGGTGTCTGTTTCCTGGAGGATGTTCTCAGGGCATCCTTCACTTACCTTCAGAGGTCTCTAAAATCTATTAAAAATGTCCCAACGGTTCAGGACATTCCACCAGGTATTCTTCCTGGGCTTCCTGGTTTTCTTCGTGGTTTTCCTGATGGGACAACAAGAAAGTGAGCGTAGCCATAAAGAACACGGGCACGTGTCTGCTTCCCTCATCATTCTGCCCGCCGCACACTCACACTTCCTCTTCCACTTTTGTCTTTTCTGTTGCTTCTTCTGCAGGTGCAGAGAGGGACTTGCTGACATCTGTGAGAAGGAGAACAGTTGTGTATGTCCAGAGACGCCAGTGCAGGAAAAGTCCTATCTGGGCAGGGGGTGCCCAGAGCAGACCCAGATGTCACTGGGAGTCCCTCCGGCACGGTAGGGTCCAGCTCATCTGACACCAGCCTAGCCCCTCCCTGGACCCTGAAGGGTTGTTCAGCAAGATTCAAAGCTGCAGCCTGGGGGCCAGTAAACAGGGCAATGCCAAGGCAGCGGGCAGGAGGGCTGGGGTGGGGTTTTATCCACACTGAAGACCCGAGGACCTCAACTGTGGGATGAGACCAGGTGCTTCAGAACAATCACAAGAGAGGAAAAGAGGAAAAGGACCAGAGCTAAGAAAGGAGCTCAGGAGTCAGAAAGAGGATAAAAGAGAGAGAGCATATAAGAGGAGATCAGTTACCTGCTGGTGGCTGCCTGTAATGGTGGAATCTCCCAGTTCTGGGAAGCAAGCATCAGTGTCCGGAGGAGCAGCGGTGATGGGGCGGCCATAAGAAGGAAGGGGAGAGTTAGAGTCGAGAGAACCCCTCAGACTCCGCTGTGGAGCCAACCCCAGAGCTTCTGACCTGCCCGTTTATGGAGCCTTCTCCACAGCCCGTATCATTTCCTCTGTGCTATGAGGGAGGGACCTCTGGCTTCCCACACACTTTCCCAGCCCTCACATTCCATAACTGAGCCCAGGCAGGGGAAGCCGTGTCATTCTGTTCCTCCAAGAGGCGGCCGCCCTCTTCACAACGTTGTGCATGACGTGGAATTTCTCCCTCCTCCTCCTGTAGGGCCTACTTCTCTTCCCTCATGAATCCCATTTCCTTCCTCCTTGTGGGCCTCTACCTGTCCTACTGTTCTCCAATAGAAGAACATCGGAAAGAAGGCCACGGCTGCACTGCCAGCCTCCAATCAACACACGGATCGCACCCTGGGTCAGCAGCACCTGCCCAGGCCTGGGTTGTGTTGGGGGCTGTGGGAGCTGATGATGAATGACATCACAGATGCAGTGACTGTTCTATGCCTGGAATGACCCTAGAGACTTGGAAAATATTCAGTCCTCAAAAGAATCCCACCAGCTTCTGAATATTTGGAAACAATGGAACACAATTCAAGATAAAGCCTCTTGTCCCAGTTGCTTTAATCTGCAGGTGAGGCCAGCAGTTGTCAGCACAGAAATGAGGGGGACCTCCCGGGGTTTGCCTGAGCTGTGGGAAGACTAGGAGGGTGGGTACCTGGCAGGCCTGACACACAGAACAAGCTGGGCCTGACTGGAGTGTGGGGAGCAGGACGAGGCTGTTGGGCCAGAGAGGAGGGTGTCACAAGACAAGTGACCCAAGAGGCTCCGTCTGGGCCCAGTGGATGCCAGGGACCAGGCTACAGGGAGGGCGAGAGCCACTGCCTACAGCAACACAGCAGCCCCTCCACACATATCCCCGAGGATTCCTGCCAGCCACAGAGGGCTTTGAGCCACAGCTGGATTCGGGCCTCTCCAATGAAAGCCAATTTAGGTTTCATTCAAAGCCGAAGGATTTGGGATTGGGTGGGATTGGGTGAGGAGTGGAGGCCAAAAATGTGCTCAGTCATGTGTTCCGCCCTCAGGACTCCAGGACGCCGGGGCACACGCAGAAATCCCAGAGGAAGGACTCCCTGTGTCATCCAACCCAGGGAGTGCCCTTAGAGCAGGAGCAGACGGTGAGGACAGGACAGGAAGGTGCCATTGCAGGTCCCGAGAGTGTAGAGAAAGAGGGTGGGCTCCTTTCAGCTCCTGGCACATGTATGAAGGACTTTGTCTTCAGGATCACGTAGCACCTGTGAGGGGCTGTGTCCCACCCCACACTCAACATTACACCTGCATACTCATCCTGTCATCTCTATTCACAACAAAACGCTGCCCCATCAAACCCAGGGCTCTGGTGCTTGCTGTGGCAAAGGCAGGAATGATCTGGTCTTTGCAAAATGTAATCTTTAAACACCAGAGCAAGAAATGATGGTGACAAACACAACTCGCACAAAGCGCATGAGGACAAAACTATTACGACTTTCTCATTAAGATACATAAACCAAATCACACTTCTACACCAATTTCCTTTTATATTTGGTGACTTCATAGATCCCATCCCAGGCTCCAAAACAAGTGTCACCCAATCCCCAAGAACCCTCCTCGCTGGTCAACCCTGGAGTGTTGGTCCCTACCTGACCAGTCTATTTCCTCCTGGATGGATCCAGAGGTGGTGCCCATGAGCCCAAGCACAGAGACACAAACATCAGCACTACCGCTCAATCCACGGTGACCTCCCTGGGCTCTGTGAACTCAGGGGCTGTTAGGAAGGCCCTGGTCACAGTTGTGAGCCTTCAGGTGAGAGAGAGAACCCGAACAATCCCTTTCAACTGTTCACCGACACTGGCTCAGAGCATCTCTTACCTCCAATCTGAGAACCCGAGATTCCAGCCTTGATGCACATGCACTGAGGCAGGTGAGCGCAGTGAACAGAATCTGGGCCAGACACACAGCAGCTCCTTCCCAGGTGATTCAGGGAGAATGGAGACGCTCTCTTAAGAGCAGACACGTGGCAACTGGGAACTTACAGTATGGCTCTTGTGAGGAGGTTATGAATTTTTCATTTATTTAAACATGAATGGGCACATATGCCACGGAGGACCACACTGGAATGCACAGGTCTAAACCCAAAGGTGAGGGAGATGTGACTCTCCCCCCTGCTGATTCCTGGCAGAGTGGTTTGCTCCGATCTGATCATTCATGGACGGGTACTTCAGGGACACAGGAACAAGCTCCAGGTCCCCTGTGATGTGCAGGGATGCCACAACAAGAATAAAAACGCCTGGTCCAGCAAAGGAGGACTTGTAAACAGAAAGAGAGCATCTTCTGCAGCAGAAAAGCTGAACCAAGGCAGCCAGAGTAGAGATGAGGGGAAACTTCGGTGACTTCAGGAGCACCCCTGTTCTCCTGTGACCTTGGATCAGAACCCACTCAGGTTTCTAGATTACCATGAGAAACAATAGATTGAAGAAGATGAGCAGGAAGCCTTTTGACACTGGCGCTGGATCTCAGCAAAGGGGTTAGAAGCACTGGAACATTACTGGGGCCCAAGATGGGCTGGCCAGGGCTGCGCTCTGGGATGAGAAGGAACGAGGAGGACATAGTCCTTGCCCTCCCAGTGACAAGCCACCACCAGGATTCCTCCACACATAAGTAAAACAAAACAGAGTTTGAGACTAATAATTCCAAGACTATCTCAGAGAAACAGGCGAAGTGATGTCTCAAGGGTCACACGGGAAAGCTGCAAGGACCACCTGGACTCTGCTCCCTTTGCTGAGCTCACCTTGCACTGAAGCAGGGTCGCTTCTCACCTTCCCTGCAACTAGTGTGGAGCAGCCACCCTGCCTGAAAGCTGACACTCCCTTCAGTCACACAGGATTCCGGCCAAATCACACTTGGCTAACAGCAACCACACGAGGACCAGCGGTCAGGCCACGCCCAGAAGCAGGTGAAAAGTAAGAAATTGATCTCTGTCGCAGCCAGAGAGACCAGGCCTGGGAACTACTGTGTATCTGGCCTGACCCTGACATCCATCCCTGACGATCATGTCCTCTCTGGGCCACAGTGGCTATTTCGGGAACTCAGTCCTGTTCTCTGCCTCTCATTAATTTCTGGTGGTGCCACTGCCATCCACATACAGGAAATAGAAAAGACAAGAAACAACAAAGTAGCTTCTCTCTTCAGGCTCTCAGGAAGATGGGCAGACAGTGCTAACGCCAGCTATGAAGTCGGAGCTCGACCCGTTCTCCCTCAGCTGGAATATGAACATCCCGGCCACGCCCAGGTGATGATGAAGAACTGCCTTCCTGATGTTGCACCTCCGCTGCCCCCGTGGCTCTGCTGCCCTCATGCCTTCCTTCTGCTCCTCCAAATCATGTTCCTTTTCAGGTCTAGGCCAAGGCTGTACCTGCTCTCTCACAGAGCCCACTGGGCAGCTGTCTGGGAATTCTTAGAGCCTCAGTGTTGGTAACGCTGATTTGTGCCTTTGATCACACACAACAAAAGGCCCTGAATACCACACACACAAAAAACTGTATTCTAAAGATTAGAGATGACCAGGAGAATTGGGTTATGAGGAGATAATTTCTGAGGTTAGTGAGGGACATTTTAAAATCACAACAGCCTCATTGTTTTAAAATGTGGGTTAAGTATGGACACCTACAGAGCAATCAAATTCGCCTCACATACAACATATTTCCACTAGACGCAAGCTCCCAAAAGAAACTCAGTCCAGAACTGGGCTAATTTTATCTTCATATGACCTTAAGCCAACCACCTTGACTTGTTTTCTGCAAAGGCCTTCAGAAGCAAACAAAAACCTTTGTCCACAGTGGGTTCAATGGGGACACCCTGGAGCCTCTGCTGTACCACAGCCACATTTGTCTTTCCCCACCTCGTAATGCATGAGTCACCCTCCATCCTCCTAGGAAGGCAAGTGCTCGCCCTGCTGCTCACACCCTAGGGCAAACCCTTTGGTTACCTTTCCATATTGCTGTGTTTCCTGAGGACAGAACACGGAAACCAGGAGTAGGAGGAGGCTCCATGATAGAGGCTGAGCCTCTACATGACCTTGACATTACGTATTTTGGACACTCACCACGTGAATTCAAAAAGACACGCAGCAAAATCAATGGGCACAACCTCACCCCATCCTCAGAGAATGCAGTTGCTCCCAGGGACTGCAGAATGTGACCAGCACGCTCTATCTGCAACAACCATCCCTCCCATCACAGCCTAGGTCCTCATCCATGAGAGGAAGCTCCACTCAGGCTGCCCGTCCACAGGCAGGCCAGCGAGACCGTGGCACATTCCTCATCATCTGGGTGACTCATCAGTATGGGAGGGCTTCCGCAACACGTACCCTTTTGTGGAACTCCTGAGGATTTCTGTAATGACAGAAAATAAATTGCTATGAGCATCGACCCTGCTGCGTCCTGTGTGCACAGGACGTTTCTTCACTCAGTGACATTAGAAAACGAGATGGAAACCAGTGTTCAAAGGACTCAAAAGAAGAACGGAGAAAATCGACTCACGCTAAAGACACATTTTTCTCAGAGGATGTTTCCTCTCAAGTCCATGTTGGTTGGCCAGTAAGTGATTTTGTTCGAAAGAGAACAAAGTTGGTAAAGGCACAAGCTCACTGCCCCACAATGTGTGCTGGATGCTGTCACTTTCTCCCTCTGTATTAAGTCAACCCTCAGTGGGGAGCAGACTCTTACTTAAAGCTCCTCCCAAGGACATTGTGTAACTAATCTAAGATACATATTGTCACATTCTCATATCTTAATTTTATCCAAATCAAATAAAGCTAAGAAAGCAGCAGTTTTTCTCAGACAAATCCAGGCAGCCTGACCTCCACATCCTCTGGGTCCTCCTGGTCTTCGCTGTCACTGGACCATGCCTGCAGATGCTCCGGCACAACTAGGAGGACACAGAGTGACTGTCAGCACCTTGGTGGTGTTGCTCACCAACAATTCAGTAACATTGCTTGAGGTGGGTGGGGGAGGAGGACAGCAGAACAGGAGAGAGGCAGGGAAGAAAGGAATCAGGGCCTTTGGCTTTCTAGCTCCAGGCCACCTTGTAAACGTGAAATAGCCAGTCTCAAACAGGGCACACCACATAGTGCAGGCTGTGTGTCCCTGGCAGCCTCTTAGGGCTCCTCCTTCCTAATCTGACCTGAGCTAAAGTGCCCTCTTATTGATCCCTGCCAAAGTCATTTCCTCCTCAGAATGCACATGTGCTGCTGCTCTGTATATCATCCCTTCTAGAAGGTTTGTACAGAATAAGAAGCAACCTTTCTTGAAAGAGATTTAATTCTAGCCAAAAGATTTCATTAACTTTTTGTGATGAGGCAATTAAACCAAGATTTGAAAAAACCCAAATATCCCACCATTTAAAGATGACCCCTACCCTAGCCTGTGAGATTTCTCCTTCCACTCTTCCTTTTCAGCGCAGTGTGTGCGCCGGGGGGTTCACTGCTGCTCGTGCTCACACTGACTCCAGCACCGCCACAGCCTGTCATGGGAGCAGCGAGGGGGCCGGGGGGCGGGCCCTGACCCTCTCCAGCCCAGCTATGAAGGACATTCCAGCAGGGAAAATGGGTGCCAGGATAATACCCAGGTTGATCCTTGAGATTTTATGGGATGCCGTGTCTTGGGATTGGGTTCCACTGAATTTCTAAGATGTGCAGTGATTATCTCATTAAATACGACACAATATGCCACTCATCATTGTCTGCTTTTGAACAGGAGCTGAGGAATGACCTCACCGCTGCAGCCCAAAAGCCTGTGGGCTCTGCGTGTTTTACGTTAATGATCACACTGAAGCCCACTGTACAATGTACCTGCTCAAACCAGGCCCACGTGAGCTGAGCACTGACACCATCCAGTCATGATAAGTGTGTGGGATCTGAATAGGTTTTCATTCTCCCACACGCACACACAAGTGCTGGAACAACCTGGCCTAGCAAGAAATTATACCAGGGCTTTGTGACAAATTCCGGGTAGTAGCCCATGGCATTAACCTTCCACTCATTCCCGAGGTCACACGTGCCTCTTCCATTTAAAAGACCAAGAGCTTGGGAAATTCGTCTCTGTACCATGTCCATCTGAGGACTGGGGATGGTCAATTTATCTTCAGGTACAGCTGTGGTGGAGGATGAATGGGTTGATTTATGCAAACTGTGCAGTGGTGATGGAATTTTCCTTGAACACTGATGCTTGTGTTGTGCTGTGAACATGGGAGTATGTTTTCTGGGGAAATGAACACACACTCCCAGATACCCACAATCATTCCATATAGACTCGCTCCTCTGTCCCTCCAAATACTGATGTAGCACCTCACGCTACATGACACTGCTGCTTCCCGGGATGACAGTACCATGGTTAGAGTCGTTTACTGGACTCTGAGTTTCTGGTCTTTTTTTTTTTTGAGATATAGAGTTTCACTCTTGTTCCCTAGGCTAGAGCGCAATGTCACAATCTTGGATCATTGTAACCTCCACCTCTTGGGCTCCACTGATTCTCCTGCCTCAGACTCCTGAGTAACTGGGATTACAGGCATGCACCACCAAGCCCGGCTAATTTTGCATTTTTAGGACAGACAGGGTTTCTCAATGTTAGTCTGGTCTCAAACTCCTGACCTCAGGTCATCCACCGTCTCGGCCTCTCAAAGTGCTGGGATTACAGGCATAAGCCACTGCGCCCGGCCTGACTCTTCCTATTTTTTAAACCAAACTTCCCAAATTTCATTTCTGGCAGGAAGCGCAAACAAGACAGGCCCTTCAGCAAATGCAGGTGAAACACAGCCACCTTCGCAACACTGAGATTTCAAACCTCAACAAAGAGATGACCCCAGAATACGTACACTTCACCAGTGTGGCTGGGTCCACGCGCATCTAGAGAAAAAGAAAACACTGTGAGGGTCAGACCATGCTGTCTCCTGTGTGCACAGGTCTTCACTTGTTGACGTTAAAAAGACACATGGTAAACAGTGGTTGGGAAAATGGCCCCGATATCTAGAAGACATTTGTGGAAAGGCACAAGATTTTTCTACAAGATTTTCCGTTGTTTTAGACAACTCCCAATACTTCTCAAGAAGGAGGCATTTCTCTTGAGAAAAATGCCTGCTGACATACAGTGTGTAAATGCGGATGCCTTCTGAAACCATATTTTTGTTGAGAATGGCCACCAAGATATTCCTTAAGTCACCTATAGTGTACATGGTAAGATGTATACATCCTAGTTCCATTAAAACAGAGAGAAATCGAGAGAAATCATATTTTCCATTTCAGAAGAGAAAAGAAGACTTTACCATGTGAACCCCTGTGGCTTCCTCCGAGGATGTCTGTCCCGGCACCTCCTCCTCCAGAAGTTCCTTATCACCTGGGAAACAGAGTCACTATAAGCACATGAGCTCCACTGACTGAATCCCTCAGGTGGTCTTGGAGCTGTGGACCGGGGCTGGCGTGTGTGGAAAGGTGTGTTCACAGCACAGACTCAGCCTCTGCCGGTCCATCCTCCGTGGTGGTGAGGGAAGGCAAATGGTGAAGGAAGGCATCAGGAAGGCCACAGAAGACAGACTGTTGGTCCTCTAGCTAAGGCAACCTCTTGCACATGAAATAACCCATCTCAAACAGGGCCCACCACACAGTGTTTCCCTGCAGCATCCAGGGCTCCTCCTTCCTAATCTGACCTGAGCTAACGTGTCCTGCCTTCTCGATCCCCTCGAGGTCATTTCCTCCCCGGGATCCACATGTCCTGCTGTGTGTTTTTTGTCCCTCCTAGAACTTTTTCCTTTTTTTGAGATGGAGTTTTGCTCTTATTGAGCAGGCTGAAGTACAATGGCACGATCTCAACTCACCACAACGTCCGTCTCCCAGGTTCAAGCGATTCTCCAGCCTCAGCCTCCTGAGTCGCTGGGATTACAGTCATGCATCACCACGCCTCGCTAACTTTGTGTTTTTAGTAGAGACGGGTTTTCTCCATGTGGGTCACTCTGGTTTCAAACTCCCGACCTCAGGTGACCCACCGTCTCGGCCTCCCAACATGCAAGGGTTACAGGTGTCAGACACCGTGGCCGGACAGAACATTTTGTACTAGATAAAAAGCAACCTTTCTTCAAAGAGGAGACTTAATTCTAGCTCAACTATTCTCTAGATTCACTAACCTTTTGTTTTAAAGAGGACCAACCCAAGATTTGAAAATACTCAATTATCCTACCATTTACAGACGACCCCTACTTGGCATGTGATGTTTGTCCTTCGGCCCTGCCTTTTAACACAGTGTGTGTGCGCCGTGGGGCCTGCTGCTGCTCATGCTCACACTGGCTCCAGCCCTAGGACAGCCCACCCGGGGGGCAGCGGGGGGGGGGGGGCGGTGACCCTCTCTAACCCAGCTGTGTAGAAGATTCCAGCCAGAAGATGAGTACCAGGAAAACACCCAAGTTGTTCCTTCCGTTCTTATTTGGTGCTGTGTCTTGCGTGTGAGTGCTGAACTGCAGCACATGTAAGGATTGTGGAGATCATCTTATTAAATGCAATATAACATGTCTGATCATTTTCTGCTTTTGACTAGCAGATGAGAAAATTAACACAGCACTGCAGCCAAAAGCCTGACCTCTCAATGTCTGTTTCCCATTTGTGACCACACCAAAGTCCACTGTAAAATGTACTTATCCCTACACTGAGTTATGTGACCACTGAGACAATCCTACGTGAGAGCCAGCGTTTGAGATTTCTGAAGGCTATCGAGATTTCATCTGCCACCTAGGTGCTCAAGCTCTCTGCCATAATGACAAATTATACCAGAACCACGTGATTACTCCCTAGTAGTAACTCATAGCATCACCTTCCACCCACTCCTGAGTTCACCTCTGCCTCCTCCACTGAGATAAAGAGCTTGGCAAATTCATCTCTGCACTATCTCCACCTGAGTACTGGCGAGATCCAACTGCTCTTCAGCTACAGCCGTGGTGGAGGACCAATGGGCTGATTGACGCAAGGTGTGCAGTGGTAATGGGATTTTTACTTACAACACTCATCTTTGTGTTGAGCTGTGCACATGGAAACATGCTTTCTGGAGAAACGTACACATCCTGCCAACGACATTCATCATCACTCTACACAGACTCTCCCCTTATACCCCCCACCCTGATGCACCTCATTCGATATCATAAAAATGACACTGCAGCTAACAGGCACTACGTAGGATGATCACCCCTCTTCAGTACACTCAGTAATTTCTGCCCTAACCTCAATTCCAATAGAAAGTTCCAATGAGAATGGTTCTCCCGATAAACCAGGCAAGAATGTGTCACCTTTCTTAACACTAAGAATTTTCCTTACCAAATAGGTGATCCCAGAATACGTACCATTTGTCTCTGTGAATGTGTCCGCCTGAGTTTAGAGAAAGGAAAACACTGTGAGGGTAAGATCGTGCTGTCCTTGTACACAGGTCTTTTCTTAACTTAGTGCTATTAGAAAGCCCGATGGGAAATTCGGGTGGAGGCAACGGTCACAAAAATAAAGCCCAGAAAACACTTGTACAAAGTCACCAGGTTTTTGTGCAAGATTTTAAAGTTAATTTTGGTGGTAAATTCAGTATTTTGAAGAAGGGTTTTCTCCTGATGAAAGTGCTTGCTGACATAGTTTGTAACTGAAGCTGTATCATCCAAGAATGCCATCTTGAATTAGTTCTTAGTTGGTAAAGAATTCTCATTTTACAATTCCCACCAAGAAATTCTCTAGTCATCTATAATCTACATGGTAGTAAGGTTTTCCTATCTTTATTCAACTGAAATTGAAAGAAACCTAGGAAAATGAAATTCCCCTTTTAGACAAAGAAAGAAGAACTCACGGTGATAACACAGAGGACCCTCTCAACGGGTGTCTCATGTGGATGTATCACCGCGCCGTCCTCTTGAGGATCTAGGAGACATAGGGTAAGTGTCACCACACGGATTCTGCTGAGAAAATCCCTCGGGTTGTACTGGGTGGTGTGGACATGAGGCTGGCATGTGTGAAGAAGGTGGGTTACCACAGACGGAGCTGTAGGCCTACCCTCCTTGGTGGTGAAGGCAGGCAAATGAGACCGTGAGGAAAGCCATGGGAAACAGCCTTGGTCCTCTAGCTAGGGCAAGTTCAGCAATGAGACACAGCTGATCTCAAAGAGGGCACAGGACATGGGGCAGGCGACCCTCCCTACAGCGTATCAGGTTCCTCCTTCCTAATCTGACCCGGGCTAACTTGCCCTCCCTTCGTGATCCCTTCTGAGGTCATTTCCCCCCAGGATCCACAGGTGCTGCTGTTCATCATCCCCCACCCCAAAACATTTTGTGCTGCATAAAAAGCCACCTTTCTTCAAAATAAATTTAAAATTCTAGTCAAAAGAGTTATGACTTCTCTGAACCTTTGATTCAAAGAGAATTAAACCAATATTTTAAAATACTCAACTATCCTATTATTGAAAGATGACACGCACTTAGCAGATTTGCCCTTCGACTCTTCCTTTTCAACACAATGTATGTGTCTGTGGAATCAGTTGCTGCTCATGCTCACGCTGGCTCCAACACCGGGACAGCCCATCATGGGGGGCAGGAGGTGGGGACGCTAACACTCTCCAAACTAGCTACGCAGGGCATTCCACCGGGGAGATGGACGTCAGAATAACACCCTAGTTCTTCCTTGAGTTCCTATTCTGCACTGACTCTTGCTTGTGTGGGTGGAATTAGGGCATATGTGACACTTGTGGCAATCGTGTTATTCAACAATACAATATGCCCATGATTGTCCTCCGGTTTTTTTTTTTTTTTTTTTTTTTTTGAGATAAAATCTCACTCAATTAACCAGGGTAGAGTGCAGTGGCATGATCAGGGCTCACTGTAACCTCCGTCTCCCAGGTTCAAGTGATTCTCCTGCCTCAGCCTCCTGGGTAGCTGGGATTACGGGCACCTGCCACCACACTCAGTTAATTTTTCTGTTTTTAGTAGAGACATTGTTAGCCAGGCTGCTCTGTAACTCCTGACCGCAAGTGATTCACCCGCCTCGGCCTCCCAAAGTGCTGGGATTACGGGCGTGACCCACCACACCCAGCCTGTTCTCTGCTTTTAAACAGGATCTCAGGAATAACACGACCACTGAACGAAAAGCCTGTGACCTCGCCTTGTGTGTTTCACATTTCTGACCACACCAAACTCCACTGTAAAACATCCCAACTCTAATTCTGGGTTATGCAACCATTAAGACCATCCTATGATGACAGACAGTGCTTAGAATGTCTATACGCTATCAAACTTCCACATGCACACCTAGGTGCTCAAAGTCTGCCAGACTGATGAGTTATACCAGGGCTGTGACATCAATACAGGACAGTAGCCCAGAGAATCAACCTTCCACCCACTTCTGATTTCCCATTTCCCTCCTCTACTGAGAAAGCCAGACGTTGAGAAATTCATCCCTACCCAACCAGTATCTGATGACTGGGGATATTAAACTTAACTTCAGACAACTGTGGTGGAGAATGAATGGGCTGAGTTACGTAAAGTGTGCAGGGTGATGGAATAGTTAAAAAAAAAAAGAATTAAAAAAATTAATCCTTGTGTTGTGCTTTGATCATGCACAAAAACTCCCAAAGACACAATCACCTCCCACAGACTCTCTCCTCCACACCTCCCAAACCTGATGCACACCACCCTCTTTCATGTACGGGACACCACTTCCTGGACAGACTACAAAAAGATGGTCACAATTCCGTACCAAAGTCTTACTGTTTTTAATACCAAACTGCCTAAAACCTCATTTCTGTTAGGAAGCTCCAGAGAAATTCTCCACCAAATGCATGGTAAAAAGTGCATTGTTCTGAAAAAATAAGGTATTTCCTTAGCAAAAAAGTAATTCCTGGGGCGTAGGGGGCAAGGCGAGGGAGAGCATTAGTATAAATACCTAATGCATGCTGAGCAGTAAACCTAGATGACGTGTTGATAGGTGCCGCAAACCACCACAACACATTTATACCTATGTAACAAACTTGCCGTTCTACATATGCATCCCAGACTTTCAAGTAAAATAAAAACAATTTAAACAAGAAAAAAGCTATCCCAGAATACATACCTTCTGTCTCTAAGTCAGTGCTCTTCTGCAATTAGAAAAAAGAAAAACATTATGAGAGTCAGACCACACTGCGTCCTGTGTGCTCAGGTCTCTACTGCACTTGTTGACATTAGAAAACCCAATGGAAACAGTGAAAACAGTCAACACATGGGCCCCAAATAAAGCCTAGAGGACACGTGCAAAGGCCCAAGATTTTTGTGCCCGATTTATGTTCACCATTCTTTTCAAGAAGAAAGGACTTCAATGGAAAATGCTTACTGCCATAGAGTTTTTAGGTGAACCTGTCACCTACAAATGTCATCTTGAATTCATTCTTCTGGGTAATAAACTCTCATTTTCCGCTGCCCACAAAGAAATTCCGTAAGTCATTCATACTGTACATGGCAAGATTATCATATCTTACTGCAATTTATATGCAAACCAAGAGAAACAAAATTCCCACCTCAGATAAACGAGACTTTTCCTCAAAAAAGCTCAGTAACATCTGAATTAGCATCTTGAGCAGATTCTCACACAAGTCTTCAGTTAGCATCTTGAACAGATTCTCACACAAGTCTTCAATTAGCATCTTGAGCGGCTTCTCAC
Organism: Trachypithecus francoisi; assembly: GCF_009764315.1. NCBI lineage: Eukaryota > Metazoa > Chordata > Mammalia > Primates > Cercopithecidae > Trachypithecus > Trachypithecus francoisi. The sequence goes on along the minus strand of NW_022681185.1, from coordinate 8,708 downwards.
ACAAGTCTTCGTCGCATCCTAGGAAACACGGAGTCATTGTCAGCACGTGGGGTGCACTGAAGGAACCCGTCAGGGAGACTCGGGTGCTAAAAACACGGGGCTGGCACATGTAGACAAGGGGGGTTAACTGCAAAAACGGAACTCCTGCCAGAACATCCTCCTTGGTGATGAAGAAAGGTCAGCGAGCCCATCAGGAAAGCCATGAAAGACAGAGCCTTGGCAGCACACACACGCACTGCCGATGCCATGGCAGTGTCTCATCCTTCCCCTATGCATTTAGAGGCCTGGGAAATTTCCACTTTCCTGTTCAAATGTGACAATGTCATTTATCCTTCCCGGGTCTACATACGCTTCTGAACCTTCACTTTCCGTCCCTTTTATTGAACTTCAGACATTATTGTGGCAAAACATATACAAAATTTATTATTGTAATCATTCTGTGCACACTTCGGGAGAAGACACAAGCAGAACCGCAGGAGCAGAGAAGAGAAAACCTCACTCTTTGAGGAGCACACGCTCTCCTCCCCTGACCCTGGATGAGAACCCACGCAGGCACCTGGGTAAGCGAGGGAACTCAGAGACTACAGAAAATGAGCAGAAAGCCTTGCCACACTTGTGCTAGATTTCAGAACAGGAATGCCGGCATCAGAACATCACTGGGGCCCAAGATGGGCTGCCCAGGGCTGAGCTCTGGGATGAGAAGGAATGAGGAGGACACAGTCCCTGCCCTCCCGTGACCTGCCGTGGCCAGGATTCCTCCAGCTATGAGTAGGAGACAACAGAGAAACTGATGTCTTATGGGTCACATGGGAATGTAGAAAGGACAACCTAACTCCAGGGCAGCCCCTCTCCCTTTGCTCAGCTCAGCCTGCCTTAGAGCAGGGTCTCCTCCTCAACTCCTCTGACACCAGCACTGGGCACCTGCTCAGCCTGGGAGCTGAGGCTCCCTCCAGTAAAACGGAACTCTGGGCCAGGCCACTCTTGGCCAATAATAGCTACACAAGGACCAGCTGTCCAGAGACTCCCAGAAGCTGTTCTTTGTCCCAGCCACAGGGAGATCAAGCGTGGAAACTACTCTGTGTCTGGCCTGACCCGCAATCCGGCCCTGCTGATCATGTTCTCTCTGGGCTAAGTTGAACATTACAGGAACTCACTCCTGTTCTCTGTCTCTCACTAATTTCCGGTGGTGCCACTGCCATCAACACACAGGAAGATGGAGAAGACCAGAAACAAGGAAGGAGCTCCTATGACCAGGCTCTTAGGAAGACGGCCAATGTTCAGGACAGCCATGAGGTCGAAGCTCAACTCCTCCTTCAGATGAGGCTTCAACGTTCCGCCCACGCCCAGGTGAAGATGTGGAACTGACTCTCCTGATGCTGCACCTTGGCATCCCCCATGGCTTGGCTGCCCTCATGCCTTCCTTCTGCTCCTCCAAATCATGTTCCTCTGCAGGCCCAGGCCAAGGCTGTAGCCTGCTCTCTCCCTCATAGAGCCCAGTGGGCAGCTGCCTGTGAATTCTTAGGGCCTCAATGTCGGTAACGCGGATTTCTACCTTTAATCACTCAGCAGAAAGCCCCCGAGTACCACACAGAAACTGTATTCTAGAGATTAAACACGACTAGGAGAAGTGGGTTATGAAGAGATAGTTTCTGAGGTTAGCAAGGGACATTTTAAAATCACACTAGCCTGATTGTTTTAAAACGTGGCATAAGTATGGAAACCTATACAGCAATTAAATTCAATATATACACATAAGTTTCCACCAAATGCATACTCCAAGAAAAAACGCAAGCTGTACTTGGTTCAGGTTCTATTCCTATTGACCGACACCAAATGCGTTCACTTGTTCTTTTGCAAAAGCCTTCAGAAACAAGCAAACAACCAACCTTTGTCCACCGTGGGTCCAATGGGGACACCCTGGAGCCTCTGCTGTACCACAGCCACATTTGTCTTTCCCCACCTCGTAATGCATGAGTCACCCTCCATCCTCCTAGGAAGGCAAGTGCTCGCCCTGCTGCTCACACCCTAGGGCAAACCCTTTGGTTACCTTTCCATATTGCTGTGTTTCCTGAGGACAGAACACGGAAACCAGGAGTAGGAGGAGGCTCCATGATAGAGGCTGAGCCTCTACATGACCTTGACATTACGTATTTTGGACACTCACCACGTGAATTCAAAAAGACACGCAGCAAAATCAATGGGCACAACCTCACCCCATCCTCAGAGAATGCAGTTGCTCCCAGGGACTGCAGAATGTGACCAGCACGCTCTATCTGCAACAACCATCCCTCCCATCACAGCCTAGGTCCTCATCCATGAGAGGAAGCTCCACTCAGGCTGCCCGTCCACAGGCAGGCCAGCGAGACCGTGGCACATCCTCATCATCTGGGTGACTCATCAGTATGGGAGGGCTTCCGCAACACGTACCCTTTTGTGGAACTCCTGAGGATTTCTGTAATGACAGAAAATAAATTGCTATGAGCATCCGACCCTGCTGCGTCCTGTGTGCACAGGACGTTTCTTCACTCAGTGACATTAGAAAACGAGATGGAAACCAGTGTTCAAAGGACTCAAAAGAAGAACGGAGAAAATCGACTCACGCTAAAGACACATTTTCTCAGAGGATGTTTCCTCTCAAGTCCATGTTGGTTGGCCAGTAAGTGATTTTGTTCGAAAGAGAACAAAGTTGGTAAAGGCACAAGCTCACTGCCCCACAATGTGTGCTGGATGCTGTCACTTTCTCCCTCTGTAGTAAGTCAACCCTCAGTGGGGAGCAGACTCTTACTTAAAGCTCCTCCAAGGACATTGTGTAACTAATCTAAGATACATATTGTCACATTCTCATATCTTAATTTTATCCAAATCAAATAAAGCTAAGAAAGCAGCAGTTTTTCTCAGACAAATCCAGGCAGCCTGACCTCCACACATCTCTGGGTCCTCCTGGTCTTCGCTGTCACTGGACCATGCCTGCAGATGCTCCGGCACAACTAGGAGGACACAGAGTGACTGTCAGCACCTTGGTGGTGTTGCTCACCAACAATTCAGTAACATTGCTTGAGGTGGGTGGGGGAGGAGGACAGCAGAACAGGAGAGAGGCAGGGAAGAAAGGGAATCAGGGCCTTTGGCTTTCTAGCTCCAGGCCACCTTGTAAACGTGAAATAGCCAGTCTCAAACAGGGCACACCACATAGTGCAGGCTGTGTGTCCCTGGCAGCCTCTTAGGGCTCCTCCTTCCTAATCTGACCTGAGCTAAAGTGCCCTCTTATTGATCCCTGCCAAAGTCATTTCCTCCTCAGAATGCACATGTGCTGCTGCTCTGTATGTCATCCCTTCTAGAAGGTCTTGTACAGAATAAGAAGCAACCTTTCTTGAAAGAGATTTAATTCTAGCCAAAAGATTTCATTAATTTTGTGATGAGGCAATTAAACCAAGATTTGAAAAAAAACCAAATATCCCACCATTTAAAGAGGACCCCTACCCTAGCCTGTGAGATTTCTCCTTCCACTCTTCCTTTTCAGCGCAGTGTGTGCGCCGGGGGTTCACTGCTGCTCGTGCTCACACTGACTCCAGCACCGCCACAGCCTGTCACGGGAGCAGCAAGGGGGCCGGGGGGGCGGGCCCTGACCCTCTCCAGCCCAGCTATGAAGGACATTCCAGCAGGGAAAATGGGTGCCAGGATAATACCCAGGTTGATCCTTGAGATTTTATGGGATGCCGTGTCTTGGGATTGGGTTCCACTGAATTTCTAAGATGTGCAGTGATTATCTCATTAAATACGACACAATATGCCACTCATCATTGTCTGCTTTTGAACAGGAGCTGAGGAATGACCTCACCGCTGCAGCCCAAAAGCCTGTGGGCTCTGCGTGTTTTACGTTAATGATCACACTGAAGCCCACTGTACAATGTACCTGCTGAAACCAGCCCCGGGTGAGCTGAGCACTGACAACATCCAGTCATGATAAGTGTGTGGGATCTGAATAGGTTTTCATTCTCCCACACGCACACACAAGTGCTGGAACAACCTGGCCTAGCAAGAAATTATACCAGGGCTTTGTGACAAATTCCGGGTAGTAGCCCATGGCATTAACCTTCCACTCATTCCGAGGTCACACGTGCCTCTTCCATTAAAAGACCAAGAGCTTGGGAAATTCGTCTCTGTACCATGTCCATCTGAGGACTGGGGATGGTCAATTTATCTTCAGGTACAGCTGTGGTGGAGGATGAATGGGTTGATTTATGCAAACTGTGCAGTGGTGATGGAATTTTCCTTGAACACTGATGCTTGTGTTGTGCTGTGAACATGGGAGTATGTTTTCTGGGGAAATGAACACACACTCCCAGATACCCACAATCATTCCATATAGACTCGCTCCTCTGTCCCTCCAAATACTGATGCAGCACCTCACGCTACATGACACTGCTGCTTCCCGGGATGACAGTACCATGGTTAGAGTCGTTTACTGGACTCTGAGTTTCTGGTCTTTTTTTTTTTTTGAGATATAGAGTTTCACTCTTGTTCCCTAGGCTAGAGCGCAATGTCACAATCTTGGATCATTGTAACCTCCACCTCTGGGCTCCACTGATTCTCCTGCCTCAGACTCCTGAGTAACTGGGATTACAGGCATGCACCACCAAGCCCGGCTAATTTTGCATTTTTAGGACAGACAGGGTTTCTCAATGTTAGTCTGGTCTCAAACTCCTGACCTCAGGTCATCCACCCGTCTCGGCCTCTCAAAGTGCTGGGATTACAGGCATAAGCCACTGCGCCCGGCCTGACTCTTCCTATTTTTTAAACCAAACTTCCCAAATTTCATTTCTGGCAGGAAGCGCAAACAAGACAGGCCCTTCAGCAAATGCAGGTGAAACACAGCCACCTTCGCAACACTGAGATTTCAAACCTCAACAAAGAGATGACCCCAGAATACGTACACTTCACCAGTGTGGCTGGGTCCACGCGCATCTAGAGAAAAAGAAAACACTGTGAGGGTCAGACCATGCTGTCTCCTGTGCGCACAGGTCTTCACTTGTTGACGTTAAAAAGACACACGGTAAACAGTGGTTGGGAAATGGCCCCGATATCTAGAAGACATTTGTGGAAAGGCACAAGATTTTTCTACAAGATTTTCCGTTGTTTTAGACAACTCCCAATACTTCTCAAGAAGGAGGCATTCTCTTGAGAGAAAAATGCCTGCTGACATACAGTGTGTAAATGCGGATGCCTTCTGAAACCATATTTTGTTGATAATGAACTCTGACACTGGCCACCAAGATATTCTTAAGTCACCTATAGTGTACATGGTAAGATGTATACATCCTAGTTCCATTAAAACAGAGAGAAATCGAGAGAAATCATATTTTCCATTTCAGAGGAGAAAAGAAGACTTTACCATGTGAACCCCTGTGGCTTCCTCCGAGGATGTCTGTCCCGGCACCTCCTCCTCCAGAAGTTCCTTATCACCTGGGAAACAGAGTCACTATAAGCACATGAGCTCCACTGACTGAATCCCTCAGGTGGCCTTGGAGCTGTGGACCCGGGGCTGGCGTGTGTGGAAAGGTGTGTTCACAGCACAGACTCAGCCTCTGCCGGTCCATCCTCCGTGGTGGTGAGGGAAGGCAAATGGTGAAGGCAGGCATCAGGAAGGCCACAGAAGACAGACTGTTGGTCCTCTAGCTAAGGCAACCTCTTGCACATGAAATAACCCATCTCAAACAGGGCCCACCACACAGTGTTTCCCTGCAGCATCCAGGGCTCCTCCTTCCTAATCTGACCTGAGCTAACGTGTCCTGCCTTCTCGATCCCCTCGAGGTCATTTCCTCCCCGGGATCCACATGTCCTGCTGTGTGTTTTTGTCCCTCCTAGAACTTTTTCCTTTTTTGAGATGGAGTTTTGCTCTTATTGAGCAGGCTGAAGTACAATGGCACGATCTCAACTCACCACAACGTCCGTCTCCCAGGTTCAAGCGATTCTCCAGCCTCAGCCTCCTGAGTCGCTGGGATTACAGTCATGCATCACCACGCCTCGCTAACTTTGTGTTTTTAGTAGAGATGGGTTTTCTCCATGTGGGTCACTCTGGTTTCAAACTCCCGACCTCAGGTGACCCACCGTCTCGGCCTCCCAACATGCAAGGGTTACAGGTGTCAGACACCGTGGCCGGACAGAACATTTTGTACTAGATAAAAAGCAACCTTCTTCAAAGAGAGACTTAATTCTAGCTCAACTATTCTCTAGATTCACTAACCTTTTGTTTTAAAGAGGACCAACCCAAGATTTGAAAATACTCAATTATCCTACCATTTACAGACGACCCCTACTTGGCATGTGATGTTTGTCCTTCGGCCCTGCCTTTTAACACAGTGTGTGTGCGCCGTGGGGCCTGCTGCTGCTCATGCTCACACTGGCTCCAGCCCTAGGACAGCCCACCCGGGGGGCAGCGGGGGGGGGGGGGCGGTGACCCTCTCTAACCCAGCTGTGTAGAAGATTCCAGCCAGAAGATGAGTACCAGGAAAACACCCAAGTTGTTCCTTCCGTTCTTATTGGTGCTGTGTCTTGCGTGTGAGTGCTGAACTGCAGCACATGAGGATTGTGGAGATCATCTTATTAATGCAATATAACATGTCTGATCATTTCTGCTTTGACCTGTGTAGAAGATTCAGCCAGAGATGAGTACCAGGAAACACCCAAGTTGTTCCTTCCGTTCTTATTTGGTGCTGTGTCTTGCGTGTGAGTGCTGAACTGCAGCACATGTTAAGGATTGTGGAGATCATCTATTAAATGCAATATAACATGTCTGATCATTTTCTGCTTTGACTAGCAGATGAGAAAATTAACACAGCACTGCAGCCAAAGCCTGACCTCTCAATGTCTGTTCCCATTGTGACCACACCAAGTCCACTGTAAAATGTACTTATCCCTACACTGAGTTATGTGACCACTGAGACAATCCTACGTGAGAGCCAGCGTTTGAGATTTCTGAAGGCTATCGAGATTTCATCTGCCACCTAGGTGCTCAAGCTCTCTGCCATAATGACAAATTATACCAGAACCACGTGATTACTGCCTAGTAGTAACTCATAGCATCACCTTCACCCACTCCTGAGTTCACCTCTGCCTCCTCCACTGAGATAAAGAGCTTGGCAAATTCATCTCTGCACTATCTCCACCTGAGTACTGGCGAGATCCAACTGCTCTTCAGCTACAGCCGGTGGAGGACCAATGGGCTGATTGACGCAAGGTGTGCAGTGGTAATGGGATTTTTACTTACAACACTCATCTTTGTGTTGAGCTGTGCACATGGAAACATGCTTTCTGGAGAAACGTACACATCCTGCCAACGACATTCATCATCACTCTACACAGACTCTCCCCTTATACCCCCCACCCTGATGCACCTCATTCGATATCATAAAAATGACACTGCAGCTAACAGGCACTACGTAGGATGATCACCCCTCTTCAGTACACTCAGTAATTTCTGCCCTAACCTCAATTCCAATAGAAAGTTCCAATGAGAATGGTTCTCCCGATAAACCAGGCAAGAATGTGTCACCTTTCTTAACACTAAGAATTTTCCTTACCAAATAGGTGATCCCAGAATACGTACCATTTGTCTCTGTGAATGTGTCCGCCTGAGTTTAGAGAAAGGAAAACACTGTGAGGGTAAGATCGTGCTGTCCTTGTACACAGGTCTTTTCTTAACTTAGTGCTATTAGAAAGCCCGATGGGAAATTCGGTGGAGGCAACGGTCACAAAAATAAAGCCCAGAAAACACTTGTACAAAGTCACCGTTTTTGTGCAAGATTTTAAAGTTAATTTTGGTGGTAAATTCAGTATTTGAAGAAGGGTTTTCTCCTGATGAAAGTGCTTGCTGACATAGTTTGTAACTGAAGCTGTATCATCCAAGAATGCCATCTTGAATAGTTCTTAGTTGGTAAAGAATTCTCATTTTACAATTCCCACCAAGAATTCTCTAGTCATCTATAATCTACATGGTAGTAAGGTTTCCTATCTTTATTCAACTGAAATTGAAAGAAACCTAGGAAAATGAAATTCCCCTTTTAGACAAAGAAAGAAGAACTCACGGTGATAACACAGAGGACCCTCTCAACGGTGTGTCTCTGGGATGTATCACCGCGCCGGCTCTTGAGGATCTAGGAGACATAGGGTAAGTGTCACCACACGGATTCTGCTGAGAAAATCCCTCGGGTTGTACTGGGTGGTGTGGACATGAGGCTGGCATGTGTGAAGAAGGTGGGTTACCACAGACGGAGCTGTAGGCCTACCCTCCTTGGTGGTGAAGGCAGGCAAATGAGACCGTGGAAAGCCATGGGAAACAGCCTTGGTCCTCTAGCTAGGGCAAGTTCAGCAATGAGACACAGCTGATCTCAAAGAGGGCACAGGACATGGGGCAGGCGACCCTCCCTACAGCGTATCAGGTTCCTCCTTCCTAATCTGACCCGGGCTAACTTGCCCTCCCTTCGTGATCCCTTCTGAGGTCATTTCCCCCAGGATCCACAGGTGATGCTGTTCATCATCCCCCACCCCGAAACATTTTGTGCTGCATAAAAAGCCACCTTTCTTCAAAATAAATTTAAAATTCTAGTCAAAAGAGTGACTTCTCTGAACCTTTGATTCAAAGAGAATTAAACCAATATTTTAAAATGCTCAACTATCCTACTATTGAAAGATGACACGCACTTAGCAGATTT
>NW_022681184.1:0-24758 GCF_009764315.1 Trachypithecus francoisi | reverse complement strand
TGAAATCATCTCACAGAGTTACACGTTTCTATTCATGGAGCAGTTAGGTAACATTGTTTTCCTGGAATCTGCAAATGGATATTTGAGAGTGGATTGAGGCCTATGGTGACAACGAAAATATCCTCAGATAAAAACTAGAAAGAAGCTTTCTGAGAAACTGCTTTGTGATATGTGAATTCATCTCACAGAGTTACACCATTCTTTTTATTGAGCAGTTTGTTAACACGTTTTTCTTGGAATCTGCAATGGGATATTTGGGATCACTTTGAAGTCTATGGTGAAAAAGGAAATATTCTCAGATTAAAACTAGAAAGACTCTTTCTGAGAAACACCTTTGTGATGTGTGAATTCACCTCAATGGGTTACATGATTCTTTTCATGGAGCAGTTGAGTGGCATTCTTTTTTGGGAAGCTGAGAAGGGATGTTTTGGATCGCATTGACGACTATGGTGACAAAGAAATATCCTCACATAAAAATGAGAAAGAAGCTTTCTGAGAAACTGCTTTGTGATGTGTGAATTCATCTCACAAAGTTACATTGTTCTTTTCATTGAGCAGTTTGCTAACACTGTTTTCTTGGGATCTGCAGTGGAATATTGGGAGTGCTTTGAAGCATACGATGACAAAGGTAATATCCTCAGTTAAAAACAAGAAAGAAGTTTTTGAGAAACTTCTTTGTCCTGTGTGAATTCATCTCACAGAGTTACAACTTGCTTTTCATTGAGCAGTTTGCTAACACTATTTTTGTGGAATCTGTGAAGGTATATTGGTGAGCGCATTGAGGCCTATTCAGGTCAAAAGGGAACTATCCTCAGATGAAAACTAGATGGAAGCTGTCTGAGAAACTGCTTTGTGATGTGTGAAATCATGTCATAGAGTTACACTGTTCTTTTCATTGAGCAGTTTCCTAACACTGTTTTCTTGGGATCTGCAATGGGATATTTTGGAGCACAATGAAGCTCACAGTGACAAAGGAAATATCCTCAAATAAAATCTAGAAATAAACTTTCTGAGAAACTTGTTTGTGATGTATGAATTCATCTCACAGAGTTACACTTTCTTTTCATGGAGTAGTTTGCTAACAACGTTCTCGTGAAATTTGCAACAGAATCTATCGGAGTGCCTTAAGCCTAGGATGACAAGGGAAATATTCTCAGATAAAAATCAAAAAGAGTTTTATCAGAAATTGCTTTGTGATGTTTGAATTCATCTCACACAGTCACACCATTGTTTTCATTGAGCAGTTTGTTAACACGTTATTCTTGGAATCTGCAATGGGATATTCAGGATCGCTTTGAGACCTATGGTTAAAAAGGAATTACTCACTGATAAAAACTAGAAAGGGGCTTTCTGAGAAACAGCTTTGTGATGTGTTAATTCATCTCAGTGAGTTACATGATTTTTTTCATGGAGCTGTTTGGTAGCACTCTTTTTCGGGAAGCTGAGGAGGGATATTTTGGATAGCATTGAAGACTGTGGTGACAAAGGAAATATCCTCCCATAAACACGAGAAAAAAGCTTTCTGAGAAACTGCTTTATTATGTGTGAATTCATCTCACAAAGTTACGTTGTTCTTTTCATTGAGCCGTTTGCTAAAACTCTGTTCTTGGATCTGCAATGAAATATTTGGGGGCGCTTTGAAGTGTATGGTGACAAAAGTAATATCCTCAGTTAAAAACAAGAGAGAAGCTTCTGAGAAACTCCTTTGTCATGTGTGAATACATCTCACAGAGTTACACATTTCTTTTCATGTTGAAGTTTCCTAACACCTTTTTCGTGGAATCTGCAATAGGATATTTGGGTGCACATTGAAGCCTACAGTGGCAAGGGAAATATGATCAGGTAAAAAGCAAAAAGAAGCTTTCTGGGAACCTGCTTTGTGGTGTGAATTCATCTCCCACAGTTACACCTTTCTTTTCCTTGAGCACTTTGCTAACACTATTTTTGTGGAATTCGCAAATTTATATTTGCGAACGCGTTGAGACCTATTCAGGTGAAATAGGAGTTATCCTTAAATTAAACTAGAAAGAAGCTGTCTGAGAAACAGCTTTGTGATGTGTGAATTCGTGTCACAGAGTTACACTGTTGTTTTCATTCAGGAGTTTCCTAACACTGTTTTCTTGGGATCTGCAATAGGATATATGGGAGCACATTGAAGCTCATGGTGACAAAGGAAATATCCTCATATAAAAACTAGAAAGAAGCTGTCTGAGAAACTGGTTTGTGATGTATGAATTCATCTCACAGAGATACATATTTTTTTCGTGGAGTAGTTGGCTAAAAAAGTTCTCATGGAGTCTGCAACAGGATCTATGGGAGCGCCTTGAAGCCTATGATGACAAGGGAAATATCCTCAGATAAAAACCAAAAGGAGGCTTTCTGAGAAATTGCCTTGTGATGTGTCAATTCATCTCACGAAGTTACACTGTTCTTTTCATTGAGCAGTTTGCGAACACAGTTTTTTTGCAATCTGCAATGGGATGTTTGAGAGCACATTGAAGAATATGGTGACAAAGGAAATATCCTCAGAGAAAAACTAGAAAGAAGCCCTCTGAGAAACTTCTTTGTAATGTGTGAATTCATCTCACTGAGGTACACCTGTCTTTTCATGGAGCAGTTTGCTAAGACTGTTTTCATGAAATCTGCAAGAGGAAATTTGGGAGCATGTTACACCTATTGTGAGAAAGGAAATATCCTCAGATGAAAACTAAAAAGAGGCTTTCTGAGAAACTGCTTTGTGATGTGTGAATGCATCTCAAAGAGTTACACCATTATTTTCATGGAGCAGTTTGCTAATACTGTTTTCCTGGTATTGGCAGTAGGATATTGGGAGCGCATTGAAGCCTGGAGTGACAGAGGAAATATCCTCAGATAGCAACTAGAAAGAAGCTTTCTGAGAAACTGCTTTGTGATGTGAGAATTCATCTCACAGAGTTACAGGATTCTCTTCATGGAGCAGTTTGATAGCATAGCTTTTGGGGAAACTGAGAAGGGATATTTTGGATCACAATGAAGCCTATGGTGACAAAGGAAATATCCTCCAATAAAAACTAGAAAGAACTTTCCTGAGAAACTTCTTTGTGATGTGTAAAATCATCTCACAGAGTTACACGTTTCTATTCATGGGACAGTATGCTAACATTGTTTTTATGAAATCTGCAAATATATATTTGAGAGTGCACTGAGGCCTATGGTGACAAAGGAAATATCCTCAGATAAAAAGTAGTAAGATGCTTTCTGAGGAACTGCTTTGTGATGTGTGAATTCATCTCACGCAGTTACAACATTATTTTCACTGAGCCCTTTGTTAACACGTTTTTCTTGGAATCTGCAATGGGATATCTTGATCGCTTTGAGGCCTATGGTGAAAAAGGAAATATTCTCTGATAAAATCTAGAAAGGGGCTTTCTGAGAAACAGCTTTGTGATGTGTGAATTCATCTCAGTGAGTTACATGATTCTTTTCATGGAGCAGTTTGGTAGCACTCTTTTTCAGAATCTGAGAAGGGATATTTTGGATCGCATTGAAGACTATAGTGACAAAGGAAATATCCTTCCATAATCACTAGAAAGAAGCTTTCTGAGAAACTGCTTTGTGATGTGTGAATTCGTCTCACACAGAGTTGCATTGTTCTTTTCATTGAGCAGTTTGCTAACACTGTTTTCTTGGGACCTGCAATGTAATATTTGGGTGCACTTTGAAGCGTAGGGTGACAAAGGAAGTTTCCTCAGTTAAAAACAAGAAAGAGGTTTTCTGAGAAAATTATTTATCATGAGTGAACTCATCTCACAGAGTTACACATTTCTTTTTGTGTTGAAGTTTCCTAACACCGTTTTCGTGGGATCCATAATAGGATATTTTGGTGTGCATTGAAGCCTACGGTGATAAGTGAAATATGATCAGGTAAAAAGGAAAAAGAAGCTTTCTGGGAAACTGCTTTGTGATGTGTGAATTCATCTCCCACAACTAAACCTTTCTTTTCATTGAGCAGTTTGCTGACACTATTTTTGTGGAATCTGTGAAGGTGTATTCACCAGGACATTGAGAACTATTCAGGTAAAAAAGGAAATATTCTCAGATAAAAACTAGAAAGAAGTTGTCTGAGAAACTGCTTTGTGATGTGTGAATTTGTGTCACAGAGTTCCACTGTTCTTTTCATTGAGCAGTTTCCTAACACTGTTTTCTTGTTATCTGCAATGGGATATTTGGGAGTGCATTGAAGCTCATAGTGACAAAGGAAATATCCTCATATAAAAACTAGAAAGAAGCTTTCTGAGAAACTGGTTTGTGATGTATGAATTTATCTCACAGAGTTAAACATTTCTATTCATAGAGTAGTTTGCTAACAACGTTCTCGTGGAATCTGCAACAGGATCTATGGGAGTGCTGTGAAGCCTATGATGACAAGAGAAATATCCTCAGATAAAAACCAAAAGGGACTTTCTAAGAAATTGCTTTGTGATGTGTGAAATCATCTCACAGAGTTACACTGTTCTTTTCATTGAACAATTTGCTAACACTTTTTCTTGGAATCTGCAATAGGATATTTGGGAGTCCATTGAAGCTCATGGTGGTAAAGGAAATATCCTCATATAAATACTAGAAAGAAGCTTTCTGAGAAATTGGTTTGTGATGTATGAATTCATCTCACAGAGTTACACTTTTTTTCATGGAGTAGTTGGCTAACAATGTTCTCATGGAATCTGCAACAGGATCTATGGGAGCGCCTTGAAGCCTATTGTGACAAGGGAAAATCCTTAGATAAAAAAGAAAAAGAGGTATCTGAGAAATTGCTTTGTGATGTGTGAATTCATCTCAGAGGGTTACACTGTTCTTTTCATTGATCACTTTGCTAACACTGTTTGCTTGGAATCTGCAATGGGATACGTGGGAGCTAATTGAAGCGTATGGTGACAAAGGAAATACCCTCAGAGAAAAACTAGAAGAAGCCCTCTGACAAACTTCTGTGTAATGTGTGAATCCATCTCACAGAGACACACCTGTCTTTTCACAGAGGAGTTTGCTAACACTGTTTCACGGAATCTGCAAGAGGAAATTTGGGAGCATATTATGCCTGTTGTGAGAAAGGAAATATCTTCCCATGGAAACTAGAAAGAAGCTTTCCGAGAAACTGCTTTGTGAGAGGTGAATGCGTCTCAAGGAGTTACACCATTATTTTCATGGAGCAGTTTGCTAACACTGTTTTCCTGGAATTGGCAGTAGGATATTGGGAGCATATTGATGCCTATGTTGACAAAGAAAATATCCTCTGATAAAAACTAGAAAGAAGCTTTCTGAGAAACTGCTTTGTGATGTGTGAATTCATCTCACAGAGTTACAGGATTCTCTTCTTGGAGCAGTTTGGTAGCACGGCTTTTGGGGAATCTGAGAAGGGATCTTTTGGATCGCAATGAAGCCTATGATGACAAAGGAAGTACCCTCCCAAAAAAACTAGAAAGAACTTTTCTGAGAACTACTTTTATATATATATACTTTAAGTTCTAGGGTACATATGCACAACGTGCAGGTTTGTTACATATGTATACTTGTTCCATGTTAGTGTGCTGCACCCATCAACTCGTCAGCACCAATCAACTGGTCATTTACATCAGGTGTAATTTCCAGTGCCATCCCTGCCCCTTCCCCCCTCCCCATAATTGGCCCCAGTGTGTGATATTCCCCTTCCAGAGTCCAGGTAATCTCATTGTTCAATTCCCACCTATGAGTAAGAACATGCAGTGTTTGGTTTTCTGTTCTTGCGATAGTTTGCTGAGAATGATGGTTTCCAGCTGCATCCATGTCCCTACAAACGACACGAACTCATCCTTTTTTATGGCTGCATAGTATTCCATGGTGTATATGTGCCACAGTTTCTTAATCCAGTCTGTCGCTGATGGACATTTGGGTTGATTCCATGTCTTTGCTATTGTGAATAGTGTCACAATAAACGTACATGTGCATATGTCTTTATAGCAGCATGATTTATAATCCTTTGGGTATATACCCTGTAATGGGATGGCTGGGTCATATGCTATTTCTAGTTCTAGGTCCTTGAGGAATTGCCATACTGTTTTCCACAATGGTTGAACCAGTTTACAGTCCCACCAACAGTGTAAAGTTCCTATTTCTCCACATCCTCTCCAGCACCTGTTGTTTCTTGACTTTTTAATGACTGCCATTCTAACTGGTGTGAGATGGTATCTCATTGTGGTTTTGATTTGCATTTCTCTGATGGCCAGTGATGACGAGCATTTTTTCATGGGTCTGTTGACTGAATGCATGTCTTCTTTTGAGATATGTCTGTTCATATGATTTGCTCACTTTTTGATAGGGTTGTTTGTTTTTTTCTTGTAAATTTGTTTGAGTTCTTTGTAGGTTCTGGATATTAGCCCTTTGTCAGATAAGTAGATTGCAAAAGTTTTCTCCCATTCTGTAGGTTGTCTGTTCACTCTGAGGGTAGTTTCTTTCACTGTGCAAAAGCTCTTTAGTTTAACGAGATCCCATTTGTCAATTTTGGTTTTTTTGCCGTTGCTTTTGGTGTTTAGACATGAAGTCCTTGCCCATGCCTATGTCCTGAATGGTACTACCTAGGTTTCCTCTCGGGTTTTTATGGTGTTAGATCTAACATTTAAGTCTCTAATCCATCTTAAATTAATTTTTGTGTAAGGAGTAAGGAAAGGATCCAGTTTCAGCTTTCTACTTATGGCTAGCCAATTTTCCCAGCACCATTTATTAAATAGGGAATCCTTTCCCCATTTCTTGTTTTTCTCAGGTTTTTCAAAGATCAGATGGCTGTAGATGTGTGGTATTATTTCTGAGGGCTCTGTTCTGTGCCATTGGTCAGTATCTCTGTTTGATAACAGTACCATGCTGTTTTGGTTACTGTAACCTTGTAGTATAGTTTGAAGTCAGGTAGCGTGATGCCTCCAGCTTTGTTCTTTTGACTTAGGATTGTCTTGGCAATGTGGGCTCTTTTTTGTTTCCATATGAACTTTAAAGCAGTTTTTTCCAATTCTGTGAAGAAACTCATTGGTAGCTTGATGGGAATGGCATTGAATCTATAAATTACCTTGGGCAGAATGGCCATTTTCACGATATTGATTCTTCCTATCCATGAGCATGGTATGTTCTTCCATTTGTTTGTGTCCCCTTTTATGTCACTGAGCAGTGGTTTGTAGTTCTCCTTGAAGAGGTCCTTTACATCCCTTGTAAGTTGGATACCTAGGTATTTTATTCTCTTTGAAGCAATTGTGAATGGAAGTTCATTCATGATTTGGCTCTCTGTTTGTCTGTTACTGGTGTATAAGAATGCTTGTGATTTTTCCACATTAATTTTGTATCCTGAGACTTTGCTGAAGTTGCTTATCACCTGAAGGAGATTTTGGGCTGAGACGATGGGGTTTTCTAAATATAAAATCAGGTCATCTCTAAACAGGGACAATTTGACTTCTTCTTTTCCTAACTGAATGCCCTTTCTTTCTTTCTCTTGCCTGATTGCCCTAGCCAGAACTTCCAACACTATGTTGATAAGGAGTGGTAAGAGAGGGCATCCCTGTCTTGTGACAGTTTTCAAAGGGAATGCTCCAGTTTTTGCCCATTCAGTATGATATTGGCTGTGGACTTGTCATAAAGAGCTCTTATTATTTGAGATACGTTCCATCAATATCGAATTTATTGAGAGTTTTTAGCATGAAGGGCTGTTGAATTTTGTCAAAGGCCTTCTCAGCATCTCTTGAGATAACCATGTGGTTTTTGTCTTTGGTTCTGTTTATATGCTGGATAACGTTTACTGGTTTACATCTGTTGAACCAGCCTTGCATCCCAGGGATCAAGCCCACTTAATCATGGTGGATAAGCTTTTTGATGTGCTGCTGGATTCAGTTTGCCAATCTTTCATTGAGGATTTTTGCATTGAGGTTCATCAGGGATATTAGTCTAAAATTATCTTTTTTTGTTGTATCTCTGCCAGGCTTTGGTATCAGGATGATGATGGCCTCATAAAATGAGCTAGGGAGGATTGCCTCTTTTTCTATTTATTGAGATAGTTTCAGAAGGAATGGTACCAGCTCCTCCTTGTACCTGCGGCAGAATTTGGCTGTGAATCCGTCTGGTCCTGGACTTTTTTTGGTTAGTAGACTATTAATTATTGCCTCAATTTCAGAGCCTGCTATTGGTCTATTCAGGGATTCAACTTCTTCCTGGTTTAGTCTTGAGAGAGTGTAAGTGCCTAGGAAATTATCCCTTTATTCTAGGTTTTCTAGTTTATTTGTGTAGGGATGTTTACAGTATTCTCTGATTGTAGTTTGTATTTCTGTGGGGTTGGTGGTGATATTCCCTTTATCATTTTTTATTGTATCTATTTGATTCTTCTCTCTTTTCTTCTTTATTAGTCTTGCTAGTAGTCTATCAATTTTGTTGATCTTTTCAAAAATCAGCTCCTGGATTCATTTATTTTTTGGAGGTTTTTTCGTGTCTCTATCTCCTTCAGTTCTGCTCTGATCTTGGCTATTTCTTGCCTTCTGCTAGCTTTTGAATGTGTTTGCTCTTGTTTCTCTAGCTTTTTTAATTGTGACGTTAGAGTGTCAATTTTAGATCTTTAAAGCTTTCTCTTGTGTGCATTTAGTGTTATAAATTTCCCTTTACACACTGCTTTAAATGTGTCCCAGAGATTGTGGTATGTTGTATCTTTGTTCTCATTGGTTTCAAAGAACATCTTTATTTCTGCCTTCATTTCCTTATGTACCCAGTAGTAATTCAGGAGCAGGTTGTTCAGTCTCCATGTAGTTAAGCGGTTTTGATTGATTTTCTTAGTCCTGGGTTCTAGTTTGATTGCACTGTTGTCTGAGAGACAGTTTGTTACAATTTCTGTTCTTTTACACTTGCTGAGGAGTGCTTTATTTCCAACTATGTGGTCAATTTTGGAATAAGTGCGATGTGGTGCTGAGAAGAATGTATATTCTGTTGATTTGGGGTGGAGAGTTCTGTAGATGTCTATTGGGTCCTCTTGGTGCAGAGCTGAGTCCAGTTCCTGAATATCCTTGTTAACTTTCTCATGGATCTGTCTAATGTTGACAGTGGGGTGTTAAAGTCTCCCATTATTATTGTATAAGTTTCTTTGTAAGTCTCTAAGGACTTGCTTTATCAATCTGGGTGCTCCTTTATTGGGTGCATATATATTTAGGATAGTTAGCTCTTCTTGTTGAATTGATCCCTTTACCATTATGCAATGACCTTCTTTGTCTCTTTTGATCTTTGATGGTTTGATGTCTGTTTTATCAGAGACTAGGATTGCAATCGCTGCTTTTTTCTGTTCTTCATTAGCTTGGTAGATCTTCCTCCATCCCTTTATTTTGGGCCTATGTGTGTCTCTGCATGTGAGATGGGTCTCCTGAATACAGCAAACTGATAGATCTTTACTTTTTATCTAATTTGCCAGTCTGTGTCTTTTAATTGGACCATTTAGTCCATTTATATTTACATTTAATATTGTTATGTGTGAACTTGATCCTGTCATTGTGATATTAGCTGGTTATTTTGCTCGTTAGTTGATGCAGTTTCTGGTGGTGACAAAATCTCTAAGCATTTGCTTGTCTGTAAAGGATTTTATTTCTCCTTCACTTATGAAGCTTAGTTTGGCAGGATATGAAATTGTGGGTTTAAAATTCTTTTCTTTGAGAATGTTGAATAATGGCCCCCACTCTCTTCTGGCTTGTAGAGTTTCTGCTGAGAGATCTGTTGTTAGTCTGATGGGCTTCCCTTTGTGTGTAACCCGACATTTCTCTCTGGCTGCCCTTAACATTTTTTCCTTCATTTCAACTTTGGTGAATCTGACAATTATTTGTCTTGGAGTTGCCCTTCTCAAGGAGTATCTTTGTGGTGGTCTTTTTAAATCCTGAATTTGAATGTTGGCCTGCCTGACTAGGTTGGGGAAGTTCTCCTGGATGATATTTTGCAGAGTGTTTTCCAACTTGGTTCCATTTTCCTCCCCACTTTCAGGCACAGCACTCAGATGTAGATTTGATCTTTTCACATAATCCCATATTTCTTGGAGTCTTTGTTCATTACTTTTTCCTTTTTTTCTCTAGACTTCTCTTCTCACTTCATTTCATTCATTTGATCTTCAATCATTGATACTCTTTCTTCCAGTTGATCTAGTCAGTTACTGAAGCTTGTGCATTTGTCACATATTTCTCATGTCATGGTTTTTATCTCTGTCAGTTCGTTTATGGCCTTCTCTGCATTGATTATTCTAGTTATCCACTCTTTCATTCTTTTTTCAAGATTTTTAGTTCTTTGCGCTGGGTACATAGTTCCTCCTTTAGCTCTGAGAAGTTTGATCATCTGAAGCCTTCTCCTCTCAACTCATCAAAGTCATTCTCCATCCAGCTTTGATCCATTGCTGGTGATGAGCTGCGTTCCATTGGAGGGATAGATGCGCTCTTATTTTTTGAATTTCCAGCTTTTCTGCCCTGCTTTTCCCCCATCTTTGTGGTTTTATCTGCCTTTGGTCTTTGATGCTGGTGATGTACTGATGGGGTTTTGGTGTGGGTGTACTTGCTGTTTTTTAATTTTCCTTCTAACAGTCAGGACCGTCAGCTGTAGGTCTGTTGGAGATTGCTTGAGGTCCACTCCAGACCCTGTTTGTCTGGGTGTCAGTAGCAGAGGCTGCAGAAGATAGAATATTGTTGAACAGTGAGTGCTGCTGTCTGATTCTTGCACTGGAAGCTTCATCTCAGGGGTGTACTCCACTGTGTGAGGTGTGAGGTGTTATCCTGAACCTAGTGGGGGATGTCTCCCAGTTCGGCTACTCCGGAGTCAGGGATCCACTTGAGCAGGCAGTCTTTCCGTTCACAGATCTCAACCTCCATGCTGGGAGATCCACCACTCTCATCAAAGCTGTCAGAGAGCTGTCAGGATTCTCTTCATGGAGCAGTTTGGTAGCACTGCTTTTGGGTAATCTGAGAAGGGATACTTTGGATCACAATGAAGCCTATGGTGACAAGGGAAATATCCTCCGATAAAAACTAGAAAGAAGCTTTCTGAGAAACTTCTTTCTGATGGGTGAAATAATCTCACAGAGTTACATGTTTCTATTCATGGAGCAGTGTGCTAACATTGTTTTCGTGTAATCTGCAAAGGGATATTTGAGAGTGCATTGAGGACTATGGTGACAAAGGAAATATCATCAGATAAAAACTAGAAAGAAACTTTCTGAGGAACTGCTTTCTGATGTGTGAATTCATCTCACAAGGTTACACAACTCTTTTCATTGAGCAGATTGCTAACATGTTTTTCTTGGAATCTGCAATGGGATACTCCGGATCGCTTTGAGGCCTATGGTGAGAAAGGAAACATTCTCGGATTAAAATTAGAAAGAAGCTTTCTGAGAAACAGCTTTGTGATGTGTGAATTCATCTCACTGACTTAGATGATTCTTTTCATGGTGCAGTTTGGTAGCACTCTTTTTGGGGAATCTGAGAAGGGATATTTTGGATTGCATTGAAGACTATGGTGACAAAGGAAATATCATCCCATAAAAACTAAAAAGAAGCTTCCTGAGAAACTGCTTTGTGATGTGTGAATTCATCTCACAAACTTACATTGTTCTTTTCATTGAGCAGTTTACTAACACTTTTTTCTTGGGATCTGCAATGGAATATTTGGGAGCTCTTTGAAGTGTATGGTGACAAAGGGAATATCCTCAGATAAAAACTAGAAAGAAACCCTGTGTGAAACTTCTTTGTAATGTGTGAATTCATCTCACAGAGATACACCTGTCATTTCAAGGAGCAGTTTGCTAACACTGTTTTCGTGGAATCTGTAAGAGGAAATTTGGGAGTGTATTCTGCCTATTGTGAAAAAGGAAATATCCTCCTATGAATACTAGAAAGAAGCTTTCTGAGAAACTGCTTTGTGATGTGTGAATGCATCTCAAAGTGTTACAGCATTATTTCCATCGAGCAGTTTGCTAACACTGTTTTTCTGGAATCCGCAGTAGGATACTGGGAGCACATTGCGGCCTACGGTGACAAAGGAAATATCCTCAGATAACAACTAGAAAGAAGTTTTCTGAGAAACTACTTTGTGATGTGTGAAATCATCTCACAAAGTTACAGGATTCTCTTCATGGAGCAGTTTGGTAGAACGGCTTTTGGGGAATCTGAGAAGGGATATTTTGGATCACAATGAAGCCTATGGTGACAGGGAAATATCCTCCGATAAATACTAGAAAGAAGCTTTCTGAGAAACTTCTTTGTGATGTGTGAAATCATCTCCCAGAGTTACACGTTTCTATTTATGGAGCAGTGTGCTAACGTTGTTTTCATGGAATCTGCAAAGGGATATTTGAGAGTGCATTGAGGCCTATGGAGACAAAGGAAATATCATCAGATAAAAACTAGAAAGAAACGTTCTGAGGAACTGCTTCATGGTGTGTGAATTCATCGCACACAGTTACACCATTCTTTTCATTGAGCAGTTTGCTAACACGTTTTTCTTGGAATCTGCAATGGGATATTCAGGATCGCTTTGAGGCCTATGGTGAAAAAGGAAACATTCTCAGATTAAAACTAGAAAGACGCTTTCTGAGAAACAGCTTTGTGATGTGTGAATTCATCTCACTGACTTAGACAATTATTTTCTTGGAGCAGTTTGGTACCACTCTTTTTGGGGAATCTGAGAAGGGATATTTTGGATTGCATTGAGGACTATGTTGACAAAGGAAATATCCTTCCATAAAAACTAAAAAGAAGCTTTCTAAGAAATTCCTTTGTGTTGTGTGAATTCATCGCACAAACATTCTTTGTTCTTTTTATTGAGCAGTTTCCTAACACTGTTTTCTTGGGATCTGCAATGGAATATTTGGGAGCTCTTTGAAACATATGGTGACAAAGGAAATATCCTCAGTTAAAAAAATAAAGAAGCTTTCTGGGAAACTTCTTTGTCATGATTGAATTCATCTAACATAGTTATATATATCTTTTCATGTTGAAGTTTCCTAACACCGTTTTTGTGGAATCTGCAAGAGGATATTTGGTAGCTCATTGAAGCCTATGGTGACAAAGGAAATATCCTCAGATAAAAACTAGAAAGAGGATTTCTGAGAAACTGGTTTGTGATGTATGAATTCATCTCTCACAGGTACACATATCTTTTCATGGAGTAGTTTGCTAACAAAGTTCTCGTGGAATCTGCAACAGTATCTATGGGAGCGACTTGAAGCCTATGTTGACAAGGGAAATAACCTCGGATAAAAACCAAAAAGAGGCTTTCTGAGAAATTTCTTTGTGATGTGTGAGTTCATCTCACAGCATTACACCGTCCTTTTCACTGAGCCGTTTGCTAACACTGTTTTCTTGCAATCTGCAATGGGATATTTGGGAGTGCATTGAAGCCTATGGTAACAAAGGAAATATCCTCCGATAAAAGCTAGAAAGAAGCTTTCTGAGAAACTTTTTTGTGATGTGTGAAGTCATGTCACAGAGTTACACCATGCTATTCATGGAGCAGTTTGCTAACATTGTTTTGGTGGAAACCTCAAAGGGATATTTGAGAGTGCATTGAGGCCTATGGTGACAAAGGAACTATCCTCAGATAAAAAGTAGAAAGAAACTTTCTGAGAAACTGCTTTGTGATGTGTGAATTTGTCTCACATAGTTATACAGTTCTTTTCATTGTACCATTTGTTAAAACGTTTATCTTGGAATCTGCAATGGGATATTCGGGATCGTTTTGAGGCCTATGGTGAAAAAGTAAATATTTACTAATAAAAACTAGAAAGAAGCTTTCTGAGAAACAGTTTTGTGATGTGTGAATTCATCTCCCTGTATTACACGATTCTTTTCATGGAGCAGTTTTGTAGCACTATTTTTAGGGAGTCTGTGAAGGGATATTTTGGAACGCTTTGAAGACTATGGTGACAAAGGAAATATCCTCACGTAAAAACTAGGAAGAAGTTTTCTGAGAAACTGCTTTGTGATGTGTGAATGCATCTCAAAGAGTTACAGAATTATTTTCATGGAGCAGTTTGCTAACACAGTTTTCCTGGAATCGGCAGTAGGATATTCAGAGCGCATTGAAACCTACGGTGAAAATGCAAATATCCCCAGATAGCAAATAGAAAGACGCTTTCTGAGAAACCGCTTTGTGTTGTGTTAATTCATCTCACAGAGTTTCAGAATTCTCTTCCTGGAGCTGCTTGGTAGCACTGGTTTTGGGGAATCTGAGAAGGGATAGATTAGATCACAATTAAGCTTGTGATGACAAAGGAAATATCCTCCGATAAAAACTAGAAAGAAGCTTTCTGAGAAACTTCTTTGTGGTGCTTGAAATCACATCACAGAGTTACACGTTTCTCTTCATGGAGCAGCTTCACAACATTGTTCTCATAGAATCTGCAATGGGATACTTGGAAGTGCATTGAGGTCTAAGGTGACAATTTAAATATCCTCAGATAAAAAATAGAAAGAAGCTTTATGAGAAACTGTTTTGTGATATGTGATTTCATCTCACACAGTTACACCATCCTTTTCATTGAGCAGTTTGCTGACATTGTTTTCTTGGAGTCTGAAAAGGGATAGTTGAGAATGCATTGAGGCCAATGGTGACAAAGGAAATATCCTCAGATAAAAATCAGAAAGAAGCTTTCTGAGAAACTGCTTTGTGATGTGTGAATTCATCTCACAGAGTTACACCTTAGTCTTCATGAAGCAGATTGCTAACACTGCTTTGGTGGAATTTTCAAAGTGATATTTGGGAGCATATTGCAGCCTGTTGTGAAAAAGGAAATATCCTAGATGAAAATTAGAAAGAAGATTTCTGAGAAATTGCTTTCTGATATGTGAATTCAGCTCACTGAGATACACCTGTATTTCATGGAGCCGTTTGCAAGCCCTGTATTTGTGGAATCTGAGAACTGCTATTTCGGTTCGCTTTGAAGATTATAAGATCAAACGAACTATCCTCACACAAAAATCAGAATGAAGCTTTCTGAGAAACTGCTCTGTGATCAGTGAATTCATCTCACAGAGTTACACATGTATTTCATGGAGCCGTTTGCTAGCACTGTTTTTGTGGAATCTGAGAGGTTATATTTTGGATCTCTATGAGGACGCCTGGGACAAAGAAATTATCCTCAGATAAAAACCAGAAAGAAGCTTTCTGAGAAACTGCTTTATGATGCGTGAATTCATCTAACAAAGTTACAACACTCTTTCATGGAGAAGTTTGCTAGCACTATTTTTGAGGAATCTCAGAAGTGATATTTTGGATATCATTGAATCCCATTGTGAATAATGAAATATCCTCAGATAAAACCTGGAGAGAAGTGCTCTCGGAA
Source organism: Trachypithecus francoisi (assembly GCF_009764315.1). Lineage (NCBI taxonomy): Eukaryota > Metazoa > Chordata > Mammalia > Primates > Cercopithecidae > Trachypithecus > Trachypithecus francoisi. Next base: position 9,421 of record NW_022681184.1, on the reverse strand, counting down.
ACTGCTTTGTGGTGTGTGAATTCACTTCACAGAGGTACATTACTGCTGTCATTGAGAAGTTTGCTAACACTGTTTTCACAGAATTAGCAATGAGATATACGAGAGTGTGTCGAGAACTGAAATAACCTCAGATAAAAACGAGAAAGAAGCTTTCTGATAAACTTATTTGTGATGGGTGAATTCATCTCACAGAATTACACCTTTCTCTACATGAAGCAGTTTGCTAACACTATTTTCGTGGAATCTGAAAAGTGATATTTCGGAGCACATTGAGGACTATGGTGAAAAAGGATATATCCTCAGATGAAAACTGGAAAGAAGCATTCTGAGAAACTGCATTGTGTTGAGTAAATGCAACTCACAGAGTTACACTTTCATTGATCAGTTTGCAAACACTGTTTTCTTGAAATCTGCAATGTGATATCTCTTAGCTCACTGAAGCTTACAGAGACAACGGAAATAACCAGAGATAAAAATGAGAAGAAAGCTTTCTGAGAAACTGCTCTGTGATGTGTGAATTCATCTCACAGAGTTACACTTTTCTCTCCATGAAGCAGTTTGCTAACACCGTTTTCGTGGCATCTGCCAACTGATCTTTCGGAGCACATTTAGGCTTATGGTGAAAAAGGAAACATCCTCACATGAAAAGTAGAAAGAAGCTTTCTGAGAAACTGATTTGTGATGTGTGAATTCATCTCATAGAGTTACACTTTCATTTCATGGAGCAGTCTGTTACCACTGCTTTTGGGGAATCTGAGAACGGATATTTTGGATCACTATGAAGACCATATGGACAAAGGAAGTATCCTCACATAAAAATCAGAAATAAGCTTTCTGAGAAACTGCTTTCTGATGTGTCAATTCATGTAACAGAGTTACACCACTTTTTCATGGAGCCGTTTGCTAGCACTGATTTTGTGGATTCTGAGAACTGATATTTCGGATTAGTTTGTAGAGTATAAGGACAAAGGAAATGTCATCAGATAAAAACCAGAAAGAAGCTTTCTGAGAAACTGCTTTGTAATGTGTGTATTCATTTCACAGAATTACACCACTCTTTCACGGTGGAGTTTGCTAGCACTGTTTTTGTGGAATCTCAGAAGAGAAATCTTGGATATCGTTGAACCCAATGGTGAATAATGAAATATACTCGGATAAAAAATGGACAGAAGCGTTCTCCGAAACTGCTTTGTAGTGTGTGAATTCACCTCACAGAGTTACACTACGGCTTTTATTGAGATGTTTACTAACACTGTTTTCACAGTATCTGCAATGATATATATGGGAGTGCATTGAGAACTGAAATATCCTCAGGTAAAAATGAGAAAGAAGCTTTTGAGAACCTTCCTTGTGTTGTGTGAATTCATTTCACAGACTTACACCTTTCTCTTCATGAAGCAGTTTCCTAACACAGTTTTCGTGGAATCTGCAAAGTGATATTTGGTAGCGCATTGAGGGCTATGGTGAAAAAGGATGTATTCTCAGATAAAACTGGAAAGAAGTGTTCTGAGAAACTGCATTGTGATGTGAGAATGCAACTCACAGAGTTACACATGTATTTCATGGAGCCGTTTGGTAGCACTGTTTTTGTGGATTATGAGAACTGAAATTTCGGATCGGTTTAAAGAGTATAAGGACAAAGGAAATATCCTCAGAGAAAAAACAGAATGAAGCTTTCTGTGAAACTACTTTGTGATGTGTGAATTCATTTCAGAGAGTTTCACCACTCTTTCATAGAGGTATTTGCTAGCACTGTTTTTGTGGAATCTCAGAAGTGATATCTTGGATATCGATGAATCCCATGGTGAAAAATGAACTATCCTCAGATAAAAACTGCAATGAAGCCTTCTCAGAAACTGTTTTGTTGTGGGTGAATTCAGCTCACAGAGTGACATCTTTATTTTCATTGGGAAGTTTGCTAACAGTTTTTTCACAGAATCTGCAATGAGACAAATGGGGGTGCTTTGAGAGCAGAAATATCCCCAGCTGAAAAAAGAAAGAAGCTTTCTGAGAAACTGCTTTGTGGTGTGTGAATTCAACTCACTGAGTTACACCTGTATTACATGGGGGTGTTTACTAGCCCTGTTTATGTGGAATCTGAGAACTGATATTTCGGATCCCTTTGAAGACTATATGGTCAAGGGAAATATCCGCTGATAAAAACCAGAATTAAGCCTTTGGAGAATCTGCTCTGTGATGTGTGAATTGATCTCATAGAGTTACACCTTTCTCTTCATGAAGCAGTTTGCTAACACTGTTTTCGAGAAATCTGCAAAGTGATATTTGGGGCTATGGTGAAAAAGAATATATCCTCAGGTGAAAACTGGAAAGAAGCGTTCTGAGAAACTGCAGTGTGATGTGTGAATGCAACTCACAGAGTTACACTTTTCTTTTCATCGATCAGTTTGCCAACACTGTTTTCTAGAAAACTGCAATGGGATATTTCTTAGCGCAAGGAAGCTTATGGTGACAAATGAAATATCCTCAGATAAAAACGAGAAAGAAGCTTTCTGAGAAAGTTCTTTGTGATGTGTGAATTCATCTCACAGAGACACACTTTTCTCTCCATGAAGCAGTTCGCTTACATTGTTTTGGTGGAATCTGCAAAGTGACATTTGGGAGAGCATTGAGGCCTATGGTGAAAAAAGAAATAGCCTCAGATGAAAACTAGAATGAAGCTTTCTGAGAAACTACTATCTGACGTGTGAATTCATCTCCCAGAGTTACACTTTCGTTTCATGGAGCTGTCTGTAACCACTGTTTTTGGGGAATCTCAGAAGGGATATTTGGGATTGCTATGAAGACTTTATGGACAAAGGAAATGCCCTCAGATAAAAATCGGGAAGAAGCTTTCTGAGAAATTGCTTTGTGATGTGTGAATTCATCTCAGAATTACACAACTATTTCGTGGAACCGTTTGCCATCACTGTTTTTTGTGGATTCTGAAAACTGATATTTTGGATCGGTTTAAAGAGTATAAGGACAAAGGATATATCCTCAGATAAAAACCAGAATGAAGCTTTCTGCAAAACTGCTTTGTGATGTGTGAGTTCATTTCACAGCGTCACACCACTCTTTCACAGAGGAGTTTGGTAGCAAGGTTTTTGTGGAATCTCAGAAGTGATATCTTGGATATCATTGAATCCCATGGTGAAAAATGAAACATCTTCAGATAAAAACTGCAAGGAAGCCTTCTAAGAAACAGTATTGTTATGGGTGAATTCAGCTAACAGAGTTATATCACTCTTTTCATTGAGAACCTTGCTAACAGTATTTTTGCAAAATCTGCAATGAGACACACCGGGGTGCTTGGAGACCAGAAATATCCTCAGCTGAAAAAAAGAAAGAAGCTTTCTGAGAAATTGTTTGTGATGTGTGAATTCAACTCAAAAAGTTACACATGTATTTCATGAAACCGATTGCTAGCTGTGTTTTTGTGGAATCTGAGAAGTGATATTATGGATTGCTATGAAGGCTCCTCGGAAAAAGGAAATATCCTCATATAAAAATCAGAAAGATGCCTCTGAGACACTGCTTTATGATGCGTGAATTCATCTCAAAAAGTTACACCACTCTTTCATGGAGGAGTTTGCTAGCACTATTTTGGAGAAATCTCAAAAGCGCTATTTCGCATATCATTGAATCCCTTGTTGAATAATGAAATATCCTCAGATAAAACCTGGAGTGAACCCTTCTCTGAAAATGCATTGTGGTGTGTGAATACACCTTACAGAGTTACATTTTTCTTTTCATTGATCAGTTTGTTAGCACAGTTTACTTGAAATCTGAAATGAATTATTTCCTAGTGACATGAAGCTTAAAGTGATCAAGGAAATATCCGCCAATAAAAATGAGAAAGAAGCTTTCTGAGAAACTGCTTTGTGATGTGTGAATTCATCTCACAGACATATATATATATTTAGTGGAGCCGTTTGCTAGCACTCTTTTTGTGGCATCTGAGAAGTAATATTTTGGATCGCTATGAAGACTCCTCGGACGAAGGAAATACCTTAGTATTTGATGTGTGAATTCATCTCAGAGAGGTATACCTTAGTCTTCATGGAGCAGCTTGCTAACACTCTTTTCGTGGAAACTGCAACGTGATATTTGAGAGCGCATTGAGGCCTGTGGTGAAAAGGAAGGATGTCCTCAGATGAAAACTGGAAAGGAGCGTTCTGAGAAACTGTATTGTGATGTGTGAATGCAACTCACAGACTTATACTGTTCTTTTCATTGATCAGTTTGCCAACACTGTTTGTTTGAAATCTGCAATGGGATATTTCCTATGGCCATGAAGCTTAGGGTGACCAAGGAAATATCCTCCGATGAAAACGAGAAAGAAGCTTTCTGAGAAACTTCTTTGTGATGTGTGATTTCATCTCACAGAATTATACCTTTCTCTTCATGAAGCAGTTTGCTGACACTGTTTTCGAGGAATCTGCAAAGTGATATTTGGGAGCGCATTGAGGCCAGTGGTGAAAAAGGAAATATCCTGCGATGAATACTAGAAAGAAACTTTCTGAGAAACTGCTATCTAATGTGTGAATTCATCTCACAGAGACACACTTTCCTTTCCTGGAGCATTCTGTTACCACTCTTTTTGTTGAGTCTGGAAAGGAATATTTCAGTTCGCTATGAAGACTATAAGGACAACGGAAATATCCTCAATTAAAAACGTGAAAGAAGCTTTCTGCAAAACTGCTCTGGGATGTGTGAATTCATTTCACAGAGTGAAACCACTCTTTGATGGAGGAATTTGTTAGCGCTGTTTTCGTGGAATCTCAGAAGTAATGTCTTGAATATCGTGGAATCCCATGGTGAACAAAGAAATATCCTCAGATAAAAACTGCAGAGTGGCCTTCTCAGAAACTGCTTTGTTGTGGGTGAACTCAGCTCACAGAGTGACATGACAGTTTTCAGTGAGAAGCTTGCTAAGAGTGTTTTGGCAGAATGTGCAATGAGTCACACGGGGGCCTTTGAGACCACAAATAGCCTCAGCTGAGAAAAGAAAGAAGCTTTCTGAGAAACTGTTTGTGATGTGTGAATTCAAATCACTGAATGACACCTGCATTTCGTGGAGCCGTTTGCTAGCCCTGATTCTGTGGAATCTAAGAAGGGATATTTCGAATGGCTATGAAGACTATACGGCCAAAGGAGATATCCTCAGATAGAAAACAGAATGAAGCTTTCTGAGAAACTGCCTTGTGATGTGTGAGTTCATCTCACAGAGTTACACTCCTATTTCCTGCAACTGTTTCCTAGCACTGTCTTTGTGGATTCTGAGAACTGAGATTTCCGATAGCTTTGAAGAGTCTAAGGACAAAGGAAATATCCTCCGGGAAAACCCGGAATGAAGCTTTCTGAGAAACTGCTTTGTGATGCGTGAATTGATTTCACAGTGTTACACCACTCTTTCATGGAGGAGTTTGCTAGCACTGATTTTCTGGAATCTCAGAAGTGACATCTTGGATATCGTGGAATCCCATGCTGAATGATGAAATATCCTCAGACAAATCTGCAGAGAAGCCTTCTCAGAAACTTCTTGGTTGTGGGTGAATTCAGCTCACAGAGTTTCCTCATTGTTTTCATTGAGAAGCTTGCTAACAGTGTTTTCGCAGAATCTGCAAAAAGACACACGGTGGCGCTCCGAGACCACAAATAACCTCAGCTCTAAAAGCAAGATGCTTTGTGAGAAACGGCTTTGTGCTGTGTGAATTCAACGCACTGAGTTCCAGCTGTATTTCATGGAGCCCTTGGCTAGCCCCGTTTTTGTGGAATCTGAGAACTGATATTTCGGATCCCTTTGACGACTAGAGGGCCAAAGCAAATCTCCGCCGATACAAATGAGAAAGAAGCTTTCTGAGAAACTTCTTGGTGACCTGTGAATTCATCTCACAGAGTTACACCTTTCTCCTCCTGAAGCCGTTCGCTAAGACAGTTCTCGTGGAGTTTGCAAAGTGACATTTGGGAGCCCAGTGAGGGCTATGGTGAAAAAGGAAATATCCTCAGAGAAAAGCAGGAAAGAAGCGTTCTGAGAAACTGCATTGTGACACGTGAATGCAACTCACAGAGTGACCCTTTCCTTTTCATGGATCCGTTCGCTAACCCTGTTTTCTAGAAATATCTAGTGGGATATTTCGTAGCGCAATGAAGCTTACGGTGACAAAGGAGATATCCTCAGAGAAAACCTGGAAAGTAGCTTTCTGAGAAACTTCTCTGTGATAAGTGAATGCATCTCACAGAGTTACAACTTAGTTTTAATGAAGCAGTTTGCTGACAGAGTTTCCGTGGAATCTGCAAAGTGATATTTGGCAGCACATTGAGGCCTATGGAGAAAAAGGAAATATCCTCAGATAAGAGCTAGAAAGAAGCTTTGTCAGAAATGGCTTTCTACTTTGTGACTTCATCATAGAGAGCTTCACGTTTCCCTTCTGGTAGCAGTTTGCTGACACTCTTTTCGTGGATTCTGAGGAGATATTTGGGAGCTTACCGTGGCCTATGGTCAAAAAGGAAATATCCTGAGACAAAAACTGGAAGGAACGGTTGGGAGGAACTGCATTGCCATGTGTGAATGCAACTCACAGCGTTACACTTTTCTCTACAGTCATCAGTTAGCAAACACAGTTTTCTTGTAATCTACAACAGGATACACCTCAGCCCAATGAAGCTTACGGTGTCAAAGGAAATATCCTGAGATAAGAACTAGAAAGAAGCTTTCTTAGAAACTTCTCTGAGATGTGTGAATTCATCTCCCAGAGTTACACTTATGTTTCATGGAGCAGGCCTCTAACACTGTCTTTGAGGAACCTGAGAAGGGCTACTTTGGATGGCATTTGGCCTTCGCTGATAAAGGAAATATCATCCGTTCAAAACGAGAAAGAAGCTTTCTGAGAAACTTCTTTGTGTTCTGTGAATTCTTCTCACAGAGTTACAACTTAGTCCTCAGGTAGAAGTTTGCTAACAGTCTTTTGGTGGAATCTGCAAAGTGATATTTGGGAGCGCATTGGGGTCCATGGTGAAAAAGCAAATCTCTTAGATAATAAGTAGAGGGAAGCTATCTGAGAGATTGTTTTCTGATGTGTGACTTTATCACGGAGAGTGCCACCCTTCCCTTATTGGAGCAGTTTGCTAACACTCTTGTCATGGATTCTGCAAAGTGATATTTGGGAGCTCTTCGATGGCTATGGTGAAAGAGGAAGTATCCTCAGACAGAAACTGCAAAGAAGCCTTCTGAGAAACTGCATTGCAATGTGTGAATGGAACTCACAGAGTTACCCGTTTCTCTTCAATTATCAGTTTGCTAAGAGAGTTTTCTTGTAATCTACAATGGGATACCTTTCTGCGCTATGCAGCTGACAGTGACAAGGGTAATATCCTCAGATTAGAAAAGCAAAGAAGCTTTCTGAGAAATTGCTTTCTTTTTTGTGACTTCATCTCTCTGAGTTACACCACTCTTTCTTGTCTCCGTTTCCTAGGACTGTTTCCCTGGATTCTGAGAACAGATATTTCGGATGGGTTTGAAGTGTAGAAGGCAAAGGTAATATCCTCCGAGAAAAACCAGAATGAAGCTTTCTGAGAAACTCCTTTGTGATGGGTGAATTCATTTCACAGTGTTATACCCCCTTTTAATGGGGGAGTTTCCTAGCACTCATTTTGCGGAATCTCATACCTGATGTCTTGGATATCATGGAATCCCAAGGCGAATAAGGAAGTCACCTCAGACAAACATGCAGCGAAGCCCTCTCAAAATTTCTCTGCTGTGGGTGAATTCAACCCACAGAGTTCCATCACTCTTTTCACTGAGAAGCTTGCTAACTGAGTTTTCGCAGAATCTGCAAGACGACACACGGTGGCGCTCCGAGACCACAAATAACCTCCTCTTAGAAATGAAAGAAGCTTTCTGAGAATCCGCTTGGTGATGTGTGAATTCAAACCACTCAGTTACAGCTCTATTTCGTGGGGCCGTTGGCTAACCCTGTTTGTGTGGAATCTGAGAACTGATATTTGGGTTCCCTTTGAGGACTAGGGGTCAAAGAAAATATCCTCCGTTTAAAACGAGAAAGAAGCTTTCTGAGAAATTTCTTTGTGTTCGGTGAATTCATCTCACAGAGTTACAACTTAGGCCTCAGGAAGCAGTTTGCTAACACACTTTTCGTGGAATCTGCAAAGTGATATATGGGAGCGCATTGGGGCCCATGGTGAAAAAGCAAATCTCTTCAGATAATAACTAGAGAGAAGCTTTCTGAGAGATTGTTTTCTGATGTGTGACTTTATCACGGAGAGTGCCACCCTTCCCTTCTTGGAGCAGTTTGCTAACACTCTTGTCATGGATTCTGCAAAGTGATTTTTCGGAGCTCATTGTGGGCTACGGTGAAAAATGGAACAGCTTCAGACAGAAACTGGAAAGAAGCCTTCTGAGAAACTGCATTGTCATGTGTGAATGCAACTCACAGAGTTACAGGTTTCTCTTCAGTAGGAGTTAGCTAACACAGTTTTCCTGGAATCTGCAATGGGATACTTCTTAGCACAATGAAGCTTTCGGTGACAAAGAAAAGATCCTGACTTGAAAACTAGAAAGAAGCTTTCTTAGAAACTTCTTGGTGATGTGTGAATTCATCTCACAGAGTTACACTTATGGTTCATGGAGCAGGCCTCTAACACTGTCTTTGAGGAACCTGAGAAGGGCTACTTTGGATGGCATTGAGGCCTTCGCTGATAAAGGAATTTTCATCCGTTGAAAACGAGAAAGAAGCTTTCTAAGAAACTTCTTTGTGTTCTGTGAATTCTTCTCACAGAGTTACAACTTAGTCCTCAGGTAGCAGTTTGCTAACACTCTTTGGTGGAATCTGCAAAGTGATATTTGGAGCGCATTGGGGCCCATGGTGAAAAAGCAAATCTCTTCAGATAATAAGTAGAGGGAAGCTATCTGAGAGATTGTTTTCTGAGGTGTGACTCTATCACGGAGAGTGCGACCCTTCCCTCATTGGAGCAGTTTGCTAACACTCTTGTCATGGATTCTGCAAAGTGATATTTGGGAGCTCTTCGATGGCTATGGTGAAAGAGAAAGTATCCTCAGACAGAAACTGGAAAGAAGCCTTCTGAGAAACTGCATTGCGATGTGTGAATGGAACTCACAGAGTTACCCGTTTCTCTTCAATTATCAGTTTGCTAAGAGAGTTTTCTTGTAATCTACAATGGGATACATTTCTGCGCTATGCAGCTGACAGTGACAAGAATAATACCCTCAGATCAGAAAAGCAAAGAAGCTTTCTGAGAAATTGCTTTCTTATTTGTGCCTTCATCTCTCCGAGTGACACCACTCTTTCTTGTCCCCGTTTCCTAGGACTGTTTCCCTGGATTCTCACAACAGATATTTCGGATGGGTTTGAAGTGTAGAAGGCAAAGGTGATATCCTCCGAGA
>NW_022681183.1:0-25338 GCF_009764315.1 Trachypithecus francoisi | reverse complement strand
AATGGAAGGGAATGGAATGGAATGGAAAGGAATATGGAATGAAATGGAAAAGGAATTGATGGACCCGAATGGAATGCAATGCAATGCAAAGGAATATGGAATCGAATGGAACGGAACGAATGGAATTGAATATGAAATGCAATGAAATGAAATACGGAATGGAATGGAATTTGGAATGGAATGGAATGGAAGATGGATTGCAATGGAATACGAATGGAATGGAATGGAATACAGTATGTAATAGAATATGGAATGTAATGGAATGTGAAATGGAATGAAATATTGAATGGAATGGAATGGAATATGGAAAGGAATGGAATGGAACACGTAAAGGAATGAAATGGAATGCAATATGGAATGGAATATGCAATGGAAAGGAATGGAATGGAAAGGAATGGAACATGGAATGGAATTGAATATGGAATGTAATGGAAAATGGAAAGGAATGGAATATAGAATGGATTAGAATGGGACGGATCGGAATGGAATGGAATGGAATATGAGAGGGAATGAAATGGAATGGAATGGAGTATGGAATGGAATGGAATATGGAATGCAATGGAAAACGGAATGGAAAGGAATATGGAATGGAAAGTAATGGAACGGAATGAAATGGAAGGGAATGGACTATAAAAATGGAATGGAATAAAACGGAATGGAATGGAATATGGAACGGAATGTAATGGAATATGGAACGGAATGGAATGGAATATGGAATGGAATGGACACGGATGGAATGAAATGGAGTATGGAATGCATTGTAATGGAATAGGAATGAAACGGATATTGAACGGAATGGAATGGAGTGGAATGAAAGGTTGAATGGATGGAATATGAACGTAATGGAAAGGAGTGGAATGGAATGGGATATGGAACGGAATGGAAAGAAATAAAATGGAACATGGAAAGGAATGGAATATGGAACGGAGGGGAGTGGAATGGAATGGAATGGAATATGGAATGGAATAGAATGGAACGGAATATTTAACGGAATATAATGGAATGAAATCTGGAATGGAATGGAATATGGAATGGAATTGTATATGGAATGGAACGGATGGAAACGAACGGAATTGAATGGAAAGAAACATGATATGGAATGGAATGGAAAGGAATGGAATGAAATGGAACATGGAGTGGAATGGAATGGAATGGAAAATGGAATGGAATGGAATGAAATGGAATATGGAATGGAATGGAAAGGAATATGGAATGGAATGGGATATGGAACGGAATGCAATGGAATATGCAATGGAAGGCAATGGAATACGGAATGGAAGGGAATATGCAATGGGTTGGAACAGAATGGAATGGAATGGAATATGGAACGGAATGAAAAGGAATGGATTGGAATATGAATGGAATGGAATATAGAATGGAATGGAATATGGAATTGAATGGAACGGAACAGAATGGAACGTAAGGAAATGGAAGGGAATATGAAATGGAATGGAAGGGAACACAATGAAATGGAATGCAATGGAATATGGAATGGAATGGAATGGAATATGGAGTTGAATGGAATGGAAAGGAATATGGAATGGAATGGAATGGAATATGGAATGTAATGGAACAGACTGAAGGGAAAGTAATGGAATGCAAAGGAATATGAATTAAAGGAGGGAACGCAATGAATGTATGCAATGCCATATGGAATGGAATGGAATGAAAGGATATGGAATGGATTGAAAGGATGGAAAGGAATGCGGATGGAATGAAAGGAAAGGATAGAATGAATGGAATGGAAAATGGAATGGAATGGAGTCGACAGGAATGGAGTATGGAATGAAATGGAATGTGGAATGGAATGGAATAGAAAGGGGTATAAAATTGAATGGAATTTAATATGGAATGGAATATGAAATACAATGGAATGGAATATGGAATGCAATGGAATATGGAGTGGAATGGAATATGGAACGCAATGAAATGGAACGTAATTGAATTGAAACGAGTGGAATTAAATATGGAATGGAATGGAATGTGCAATGGAAAGGAATATGGATTGGAATGGAATATGGAATGGAGTGCAATGAAACGGTATGGAATGCAATGGAATGGAATATGGAATGGAATGGAATGGAAGGGATATGGAATGGAATGGAAAGGGATGGAATGGAATGGAATGGAATGGAATGGAAAATGGAAAGGAATGGAATATCGAATGGAATGGAATGGAATATGGAATGGAAAGGAATATGGAATATGGAATAGAATGGAATATGGAATGGGATGTAATGGAATGGAAAGGTATGTAATTGGAATGGAATATGGAATGAGTTGTTATGGAATGGAATGGAATGAAATTGAATGGAACTGGACCATATGGAACTGAATGCAGTGAATGGAATATGGAATGCAATGTAACAGAATAGAACAGAATGGAATGAATGGAATGAATGGAATAGGGAATGATGGGAATGAATATGGAATGAATGGAATATGGAATCGAATGTATGGTATATGGAATAGAATGGATTGGAATGAGAATGGAATTGAATGTATGGAATGCAATATATATGCAATGGAATGGAATATGGAATGGAATGGAATATGGAATGGAATGTAATAGAATGGAACAGAATGGAATGAAATGGAATGGAACATAATGGAATGGAATATGGAATGCTATGGAATATGGAATGGAATGGAATGGAAAGGAATGCAAGATGGAACGGAATGGAATGGAATGGAATCCAATGGAATGGAATATGGAATGGAATGAAATGGAATGGATTGGAATGGAATGTCGAATGGAATGGAATGTAATAAAATGGAATTTAATGGAATATGCAATGGAATGGGATATGCAATGGAATGGAATGGAAGATGGAATTGAATGGAATATGAAGGGAATGGAATTGAATAGAATGGAATATGGAATGGAATGGAATACCGAATGCAATGGAATATGAAATGGAATGGAATGGAATGGAATAGAGAATGGAATGGGATATGGAATGGAATTGTATATGGAATAAAATGGAATAAGGAATAGAATGGAATGGAACATGAAATGAAAGGAATGGTATGGAATGGACGGAATATGGAAGGAATGGAATTGGAATGGAATAGAACGGATGGAATGGAATGGAAAGGAATGGAATGGAACAAGAAATGGAATGGAATGGAATGAATGGAATGGAATGGAATAGAATACAGAATGGAATGGAATATGGAATTGAATGGAATGGAATGGAATGGAACGGAAAGGAAAATGGGATGGAATGGAATGGAATGCAATGGTATGGAATGCAATATGTAATGGAATGGAATATGGAATGGAATGGACTATGGAATGGAAGAGAATATGGATTTGAATGGAATGGAATGGAATATAAAATGGAATGGAATGGAATGGAATATGGAAAAGAATGGAATGCAATATGGAATGAAATGGAATATGGATTGAATGGAATGGAATGGAATATGGAATGGATGTAATGGAATATGGAATGGAATGGAAAATGGAATGGGATGGAATGGAATGGAATATGAATCGGAATGGAATGAAATGAAATGGAATTAAATGGAATATGTAGTGCAATATGGAATGGAAAGGAATGGAATGCAAAATCGAAAGGAATGGAATGAGGAATGGAATGGAATACAATGGAATGCAATATGGAATGAAATAGAATGGGATGCAATAGGGAATGCAATGCAATATTGAACGGAATGGAACAGAATGAAATAGAATGGAATATGGAATGGAATAGAATGGAATATGGAATGGTAGCGAATATGGATTGGGATGGAATGGTGTTTAATGGAATGGTATGGAATGCACTATGCAACGGAATGCAATGGAATGAAACAGAATGGAATGGAATATAGAATAAAATATGCAATGAAATGGAATGGAATGGAATGGAATGCAATCTGGAATGGATGTCAATATGGAACGCTATGGAATCAAATGGAGTGGAATGGAATATGGAATGAAATATGGAATGGAAGGCAATATGGAACGGAATTTAATGGAATGCAATGGAAGGTACTGAAATATGGAATGGAATAGACTGGAATGGAATGGATTATGGAAAGGAATGAAATGAAATAGAAAGGAATGTAATATGGAATGAATGGAAAGGAATAGAATGGAATGGATGGAATGGAATGGAATATGGAATGGAACGGAACGCAATGGAATGGAATAGAATGGAAGGAATGAATAGGAATATGGAATGGAATGGAGTATCGAATGGAATGGAATATTGAATAGAATGGAATGGAAAGAAATGGAATGCAATGAAATATGGAATGGAATGGAATGGAAAATGGAATGTAATGGAATGAAATACGGAATGGAATCTAACATGTAATGGAACGGAATATGGAATGGAATGGAATGGAATGTAGTGGAATGGAATGGAATGGAATGGATTGCAATATGGAATGGAATGGAATATGGAAGGGAATATAGAATGATATGGAATATGGAATGGAATGAAATGGAATGGGACGGAACGAAATGGAACGGAATATGAAATGGAATGGAAGGGAACGGAATGGAATGTAATGCAATGGAATATGGAAGGGTATGGAAAATGGAATGGAATAGAATGGAATGGAATGAAAGGGAATATGGCACGAAATGGAATATGGAATGGAATGGAATGGAAAGGAATATGGAATATGGAATGAAATAGAATATGGAATTGAATGGAATGGAATGGAATATGGAATGGAATGGAATATGAATGGAATTGATAGGAAAGGAATATGGAATGGAATGGAATGGAATACGGAATGGAATGCAATATGGAATGGAATGGAATGGAATGGAATTTGGAATGGAATGGAATACGGAATGGAATGGAATATGAAATGGAATGGAATATGGAATGGAATGGAATATGGAATGGATTGCGATATGGAATGGAATAGAACGGAATGGAATGGAATGGAATGGAATGGAATATGAAATGGAAAGGAATGTAATATGAAATGGATGGAATATGGAATAGAATGGAATGGAATGGAATGGAATACAGAATGGAATATATAATGAAATGGAATATGGAATGGAATAAACGGAACAAACCGGAATGAATTGGAACGGAATATGAAATGGAATGGAAGGGAATGGAATGGAATGTAAGGCAATGGAATATGGAAAGCGGTATAAAATGGAATGGAATAGAATGGAATGGAATGAAATGGAATATGGAATGGAATGCAATATGGAAAGGAATGGAATGGCATAGGGAATGTGGAATGGAATGGAATATGGAATGGAATGGAATGGAATCTGGAATGGAATAGAATATGGAATGGAATGGAAAATGGAGTGGATTGGAATGGAATGGAATGAATGGAATGCAACAGAATGGAATGCTATGTAACATGGAATGGAATGGAATATGGAATGGAATAAAATATGGAATGGAATACGTAATGGAACGGAATGGAAAGGAGAATGGAATGGAACGGAATGGAATGCAATGGAATATGGAAAGGAATGGAATGGAATGTGGAATGGCATGGAATGGAATGGAATATGGAATGGAATGGAACGGAACAGAATGGAACATAACGAAATGGAACGATATATGAAATGGAATGGAAGGGAATGGAATTTAATGGAATGCAATGGAATATGGAATGGAATCGAATATTGAATGGAATGAAATGCAATGGAATGGAATATGGAATATGGAATGGAATGAATGGGAATGGAATTTAATATGGAATGGAATGGAATTGAATAAGAATGGAATGGAATGGCATGGAATGGATTGGAATATGGAATGGAATAGAATGGAATGGAAAATGGAATGGAATGGAATATGGAATGGAATATGCAATGGAATAGAATGGAATGGAATGGAATATGGAATGGAAGGCAATATGGAATGGAGTAGAATGGAATGGACCGGAAAGGACTGAAATATGAAATGGAATAGAATGGAATGGAATGGAATGGAATATGGAATGGAATGGAATGAAATGAAATGGAAAGTAATGTAATATGGAATGAATGAAATGGAATAGAATGAAATGCAATGGAATGGAATATGCAATGGAATGGAATATGGAGTGGAACGGAACAAAATGGAATGAAACGGAATGGAATGAAATGGAATATAGAATGGAATGGGGTATCGAATGGAATGGAATATGGAATGCAATGGAATGGATAGAAATTAAATGCAATAAAATATGGAATACAATGGAATGGAATATGGAATGGAATGGAATGGAATATGGAATGGAATCTAATATTGAATGGAATGGAATATGGAATGGAATGGAATGAAATGGAATGGAATGGATTGGAATATGGAATGGAATGGAATATGGGATGGAATATATAATGAAATGGAACACGGAAAGGAATGAAACGGAACAGAAAGGAAGGAAATGGAACAGAATATGAAATGGAATGGAAGAGAACGGAATGGAATGTAGTGCAATGGAAAATGGAATGGGATGCAAAATCGAATGGAATAGAATGGAATGGAATGAAATGGAATATGGAATGGAATGTGGAATGGAATAGAATATGGAATGGAATGGAAAATGGACTGAAATGGAATGGAAAAGAATGGAATATGGAATGGAATGGAATGGAAGAGAATGGAATGCTATGTAATATGGAATGAAATGGAATATGGAATGGAATATGGAATATGGAATGGAATGGAATATGTAATGGAATGGAATGGAATATGGCATGGAATGGAGTATGGAATGGAATGGAATGGAACAGAACGGAATGCAATGTAACATGGAAAGGAATGGAATGGAATATGGAATGGCATGGAATGGAATGGAATATGGAATGAAATGGAACGGAACAAACTTAACGTAACGAATTGGAACAATATATGAAATGGAATGGAAGGTAACAGAATTTAATGGAATGCAATGGAATATGGAATGGAATCGAATATTGATTGGAATGAAATGCAATGGAATGGAATATGGAATATGGATTGGAATGAAGGGAAAGGAATTTAATATGGAATGGAATGGAATAAGAATAGAGTGGAATGTCATGGAATGGATTGGAATATGAAATGGATTAGAATGGAATGGAATATGGAATATGGAATGGAATGAAGGGGAAAGGAATTTAATATGGAATGGAATGGTATAAGAATAGAGTGGAATGTCATGGAATGGATTGGAATATGGAATGGATTAGAATGGAATGGAATATGGAATGGAATGGAATATGGAATGGAATGGAATGGAGTATGCAATGGAATAGAATGGAATGTAATTGAATGGAAAATGAAATAGAATGTAATGGAATATGTCATGGATTGGAAAATGGAATGGTGTGGAATATGGAAAGGAACAGAATGGAAAGGAATGGAATTTGACGGAATATAATTGAACAGGGAATGGAATGGAATGGAGTGGAACATGGAATAGAATGGAATGGAATGGAATACGGAATGGAATGGGATATTGAATGGAATGGAATGGAATGGAACGGAACGGAATGGAATGGAGCAGAAAGGACTATGGCATGGAATGGAATGGAATGGAATGGAATGGAAGGGATTGGAGTGGAATATGGAATGGAATGGAATATAAAACGGAATGGAATATGGAATGGAAGGAATACGGAATGGAATGGATTGGAAAGGAATGGAATGGAGCAGAACGGATTATGGCATGGAATGATGGAATAGAACGGAATGCAATGGAATCGAATGGATTGGAATATGGAATGGAATGGAAAATGGAACGGAATGGAATATGGAATGGAAAGGAATATGGAATGAAATGGAATGGAATGGAATGGATTGGAATGGAATATAAAATGAAATGGAATGGAATATGGAAAAGAACGGAATGGAATATCGGATGGAATGTAATATGGAATGGAATGGAATGGAATGTGGAATATAATGGAATGGAATATGGAATGGAATGGAATATGGAATGGGATGGAATGGAGTGGAATGGAATGAAATATGAAACGGAATGGAATGGATTGAAATGGAATGGTATGTAATATGTAATGGAATAAGGAATGGAATGGAATGGAAGGGAATGGAATGGAATGAATATTGAATAAAAGAGAATATGGAACGGAATGGAATGGAATGGAATGGAATGAAGTATAGGATGGAATGGCATGGAATGCAATATTGAATGGAATGCAATATGGAATGGAATGGAATCGAATGGAGTGGAATGGAAAGGAATAGAATATGGAATGGAATAGAATGGAATATGGAATGGAATCGAATATGGATTTGGATGGAAGGGAACGGAATGAAATGAAATGCAATATGAAACGGTATGCAATGGAATGAAACGAAATGGAATAACATGTGGAATTGAATATGCAATGGAATGGAATAGAATTGAATGGAATGGAATGGAATGTGAAATGGAAAGTAACGTAATGTAATGGAATGGAATATGGAAAGGTATGGAATGGAATATGGAATGGAATGCAATATGGAATGGAATGGAATGGAATGAATGGAATATGGATTGGAATAGAATGGAGTGGAATGGAATGGAATAAGGAATGGAATGGAATGGAATATGGAATGGAATAGAATGGAATGGAATGGAATATGGAACGGAATGGAATGTGGAATGGAATGAAATGGAACGAAATTGAATGGAATGGAGTGGAATGGAATATGGAATTTAATGGAATATTGAATGGAATGGAATGGAATATGGAATGGAATGGAATACGGAATTGAATGGAATATGAATTGGAATATGCAATAGAATGAAATGGCATATGGATAGATTGGAATATGCAATGGAATGGAACATGGAATGTAATGGGATGAAATATTAATGGAATGGAAAGGAATAAGGAATGGATTGGATATGGAATGGAAAGGACGGGAATGTCACGGAATATAGAATGAAAAGGAATGGAATGGAATGGAATATGTAATTGAATGGAATGGTATATGGAAGGTAATGGAATATGAATGGAATGGAATATGGAATAGAATGGAATATTGGTGGAATGGAATGAAATATGGAATGTAATGGAATATGGAATGGAAGGGAATGTTATATGGAATGGAAAGGAATGGAGTGGATATGGAATGAAATATAGAATGGAATGGAATGCAATGCAAGAGATTGTAATGGAATATAGAATGGAATGGAACACAATGGAAAATAGAACGAAATTGAATATGGAATGCAGTGGAATATGGAATGGAATGGAATGGAATGGAATATGGAATTGAATGGACTATGGAATGCAATGCAATGCAATGTAATATGGAATGGAAAGGAATGGAATGGAGTATGGGATACAAAGGAATATGGAATGGAATGGAATGGAATATTGAACGAAATGGAATACGAATTGGAATGGAATGGAATGCTATGGAATGTAGTGGAATGGACAGGAATATGGAATGGAATGGCATATGGAATGCAATGGAGTACAAAACGGAATGAAATGGAATATGGAATAAATGTAATGGAATATGGAATGAAAGGGAATATGGAACGGAATGGAATGGAATGCAATGGAATGGAATGCAATGGTATGGATTATGGAACGGAATGGAACGGAATGAAATGGAATATGGATTGGAATGGAATATGGAACTGAAGGGAGTGGAATGCAATTGAATGGAATATGGAATGGAAAAGAATGGAACGGAATATTTAATGCAATAGAATGGAATGGAATGGAGAATGGAATTGTGTATGGAATGGAACGGAATGGAACGGATCGGAATTGAATGGAACAAAACATGATATGGAATGGAATAGAACTGAATGGAGTGGAATGGAATGAAATAGAACATGGAATGGAATGGAATGGAATGGAATGAAATATGGAATGGAATGGAATGGAATGGAATATGGAATGGAATGGAATATGGAATGGAATGGAATATGGAATGGAACAGAATGGAACTCAACGGAACGTAATATGAAATAGAATGGAATGGAATGGTATATGGAATGTAATATAATGAAATAGAATGGAATATGGAATGCAATGGAATATGGAGTGGAATAGAATATAAAATGGAATGGAATGGAATATGGAATGGAAGAATATGGAATGGAATGGAAAGGAATGAAATATGGAATCGAATGGAATATAGAAAAAAATGTAATATGGAACGGAATGGAATGGAATACAATGGAGTAGGGAAAGGGATGGAAAATGGAATGGAATAGAATGGAATGGAATCGATTGGAATATGGAATGGAATGGAATATGGAATGGAATGGAATATGAATGGAATTGATTGGAAAGGAATATGGAATGATGGAATGGAATGGAATGGAATACGGAATGGTAAGGAATGGCACGGAATGGATGCAATGGTATGGAATGGAGGGAATGGAATATGGACTGGAATGGAATATGGAATGGAATGGAATGGAATATGGCATGGCATGGAATATGGAATGGAAAGGAATATGAAATGGAACGGAATGAAACGGAATGGAATGGAATGGAAAGGTATATGGAATGGAATGTAAAAAGAAATGGAAATGAAACTGGGATGGAATGGAATATGGAATGAAATGGAATACGGAATGCAATGGAATACAGAATGGAATGGAACAGAATGAAATATGGAATTGAATAAGATATGGAATGTAATGGAGTATGGAATGGAGTACAATAAAATATCGAGTGGAATGGAATGGAATGGAATATGGAATGGAATGGAATATGGAACGGAATAGATTGTAAAGGAATATGGAATGAAATATATTATGGAATTGAATGAAATGGAATGGAATATGGAATGGAATAGAGTGGAATGGAATGGCATATGGAATGGAATGAAATGGAATGGAATGGAATAGGGAATGGAATGGAATGGAATACTGAATGGAATGCCATATGGAATAGAACGGTACAGAACGAAACGGAATGAAATATGAAATAGAATGGAATGGAACAGAGGGGAATGGAACGGAATGGAAAGGAATATGGAATGGAATGGAATATGGAATGGAATGGATATGGAATTGAATGGAATGGAATATGGAATAGACTGCAATGGAATGGAATGGAATGTGGAATGGAATGGAGTGGAATGGAACATGGAATGGAATAGAATGGGATATGGAATGGAATTGAATATGGAATTCAATGATATGGAATACGGAATGGAATGGAATGGCATGAAATGGAATGAAATGAAATGGAAGATGGAATGGAATGGAAAGCAATGGAATATTGAAGGGAATGGAATGGAATATGGAATTGAATGGAATATGGAATGGAGTGGTATGGAAGGGAATGGAATAGAATATGGAAAGGAATGGAATGGAATTGAATGGAATATGGAGTGGAATATGGAATGGAATGGAATACGGAATGGAATGGAATATGAAATGGAAAGGAATATGGAATGGAATGGAATGGAATATGGAATGGAATGGAAAGCAATGGAATATGGAATGGAATGCAATGGACATGGAATGGAATGGAATATGGAATGCAATGGAATATGGAACGGAATGGAATATGGAATGGAATGGAATGGAAAGGAATAGAGAATTGAATGGAAAGAAACGAAACGGATAGTAATGGAAGGGAACGGAATATGGAACGGAATGGAATGGAATTAAATCGAATGGAATAGAATGTAAAGGAATATGAATGAAATGTATTATGGAACTGAATGAAATCGAATGGAATACGGAATGGAATAGATTGGAATGGAATGGAATATGGAATGGAATGAATGGAATGGAATGGAACATGGAATGGAATGCAATGCAATGGAATATGGAATGGAATCCAATATGGAATAGAACAGTACGGAACGGAACGGAAGGAAATATGAGATGGAATGGAATGGAACGGAATGGAAAGGAATATGGAATGGAATGGAATATGGAATGGAATGGATATGGAATGGAATGGAATGGAATGGAATATGGAATGGAATGGAATGGAATGGAATAAGGAATGGAATGGAATATGGAATGGGAAGTAATGGAATGGAATGGTATTTAATTGGAATGGAATATGGAATGGGTTGTAATGGAACGGACTGGAATGAAATGGAATGGAACGTGGAACAGAATGGAATGGAATGCAATGGAATGGAATATGGAATGGAATGAAATAGAATGGAAGAGAATTGAATGAAATTGAAAGAAATGGAATATGGACTGGATGGGAATGGAATATGGAATGGAATGGAATATGCAATGGAGTGGAATGGAATTCAAAGCAATGGAATATGGAATGGAATAGAATGGAATATGGAATGGAATGGAATAGAATAAGAATGGAATTGAATGGAATGGAATGCAATCCATATGGCATGGAATGGAATATGGAATGGAATGAAATACGGAATGGAATGTAATAGAATGGAACAGAATGGAAAGAAATGGAATGGAATGGAATGCAAAGGAATATGGAATGAAATGGAATATGGAATGGAGTGGAATGGAATGGAATGCAATATGGAATGGAATGGAATGGAATGGAATATGGAATGGAATGGAATGGAATGTTGCATGGAATGCAATGTAATAGAGTGGAATTGAATGGATATAACAGGAATGTAATATGGAATGGAACGGAAAGGAATGGAATTCAATATGGAATGGAATGGAATATGGAAAGGCATGGACTATGGAATGGATTGGAATTGAATGGAATGGATTATGGAATGGAAGGGTACGGATTGGAATGGAATATGAAATGGAATGGAATATGGAATAGAACGGGTTATGGAATGGAATGGAATATGGAATGGAATGGAATATGGAATGGAATGGAATGGAAAGGAATATGGAATACAGAATGGAATGGAATATGGAATGAAATGGAATGGAATATGCAATGGAATAGAATATGGAATGCAATGTAATGGAATATGAAATGGAAAGGAATGGAACAGAATGAAATGCAATGTAATATGGAATGGAATGGAATGGAATATGGCATGGAATTAAATGTGGAATGGAATAGAATATGGCATGGAATGGAATGGAATGGAACGAAATGGAATGCAATGTAATATGGAAAGGAATGGAATGGAATGGAATGGAATGCAATTAAATGGAACATGGAATGGAATGGAACGGAAGAAATCGCAACGTAACGTAATGAAATGAAATATGAAATGAAATGGA
The DNA here is from genome assembly GCF_009764315.1 of Trachypithecus francoisi. Lineage (NCBI taxonomy): Eukaryota > Metazoa > Chordata > Mammalia > Primates > Cercopithecidae > Trachypithecus > Trachypithecus francoisi. The sequence goes on along the minus strand of NW_022681183.1, from coordinate 12,255 downwards.
AGGGAAGGGAATGGAATGGAATGAAATGGAATATGGAATGGAATCAAATATGGAACAGAATGAAATGTAATGGAATGAAATATTGAATATGGAATGGAATGAAGTGGAATGGAATTTAATATGGATGGAATGGAATTTAATAAGAATGGAGTGGAATGGCATGGAATGGATTGGAATATGGAATGCAATAGAATGGAATGGAATATGGAATGGAATGGAATGGAATATGCAATGGAATATAATGGAATGGAATAGAATGGAATATGAAAGAGAATGTAATGGAATATGGTATGGATTGGTATATGGAACGGAATGGAATATGGAATAGAATAGAACGGAAAGGAATGGAATTGGAACGAATGGAAATGAGCAAGGAATGGAATGGAATGGAATGGAATATGGAATAAAATGGAGTGGAATGGAATGGAAAGGAATGGAATACGGAATGGAATGGAATATGGAATTCAATGGAATGGAATGAAACAGAAAGGAATGGAGCGGAACGCATTATGGCATGGCATGGAATGGAATGGAATGGAATGGAGTGGAATATAGAATGGAATGGAATATGGAACGGAATGGAATATGTATTGGGAAGGAATATGGAATGGAATGGAGTGGAATGGAATGGAATGGATTGGAATATTAAAAGGAATGGAATATGGATGGAATGGAATGGAATATGGAAAAGAATGGAATAAAATATCGAAAGGAATGCAATATGGAATGCAATGGAATATGGAATGGAATGGAATATGGAATGGGATGGAAAGGAATGGAATGGAATGGAATGGAATATGAAACGGAATGGAATGGATTGAAATGCAATGGAATGGAATATGTAATGGATTAAGGAATGGAATGGAATGGAATGGAATAGAATGGAATGGAATATGGAATGGAATATGGACTGGAATTTAATATGGAACGGAATGCAATGGAATGAAATTGAATGGAATGGAATTGAATTGAATATGGAATATAATGCAGTATCGAAAGGAATGGAGTATGTAATGGAATGGAATACCGAATGGAATGGAATATGAAATATAACGGAATGCAGAATGGAATGGAATATAGAAAGTATTGGGATATGAAATGGAATGGAATATGGAATGGAATGCAATGGAATATAGAATGAAATGGAATGGCCTTGAAAGGAATATGGAATAGAATAGAATGGAATGGAATGGAATGGAATGGAATATGGAATGGAATGGAATTTGGAATGGAATGGAATGGAATATGGAACGGAATGGAATGGAATGGAATATGGACTGCAATATGTAGTGGAATGGAAAGGAATGGAATAGAATTCAATGGAATGGAGTGGAATATTGAATGGAATGGAATGTGGAACGGAATGGAATGGCATAGAATGGAATGGAATATGGAATGGAATAGAATGGAATGGAATGGAATATGGAATGGGATACAATGGAATGGAATGAGATGGAGAGAATGGAATGGAATCGAATATGGAGTGGAATATGTAATAGAATGGAATGGAATGGAAGATAATGGAATGGAATATAATGGAATATGGAATGGAATGGAATATGGAATGGAATGGAAAGGAAAGAAAGGAACGGAATGGAAGGGAACCGAATGGAATGGAGTGGAATACGAGACGGAATGGAGAGGAATGGAATGGGATGTTATATGGAATGGAATGGAATACGGAATGCAATGGAAAGAACACGGAATGGAATGCATATGGAATGGAATATAGAATGGAATGGAATATGGAATGGAATGCAATGGAACGGAACGTAGTGGAAGTAATATGAAATAGCATGGAAAGGAACGGAATTGAAGGAATGAAAAGAAATATGGAAAAGATTGGAATGTGGAATGGAATGGAAAGGATGGAATATGGAATGGAATGAATATGGAAAGGAATAGAATGGAATATGGAATGGAAAGGATATGGAGTGGAATGGAATATGGAATTGAATGGAATGGAATATGGCATGAAATGGAATTGAATGAAATGGAATGGCGTATGGAATTGAATGGAATGGAATGGAATGGAATATAGAATGGTATGGAATACGGAATGGAATGGAATAAAATGGTATGGAAGGGAACGGAATGGAATGGAAGGAATGGAATATTAAATGGGATGGAATAAAATGAAATGGAATGGATTATGGAAAGGAATGGAATGGAATATGGAATGGAATGGAATATGGTGTGAAATGTAATGGAATTTGGAGTTTAATGGAATATGGATTGTGAGGGAATGGAATGGAATGGTATGGAATGTGGAATGGAATGGAATATGGAAAAGAATGGAAGGGATTGGAATGGAATGTTATGAAATGGAATATGGAATGGAATTGAAGGAATGAAATATAAAGCGGAATGTAATGTGGAACGGAAAGGAACGGAATGGAATGAATACAATATGGAATTGAAAATGATGCAATGCAATGGAATGGAATATGGAATGGAATGAAATGGAAAGGAATGGAATGGAATATGGAATGGAAGGTAAAGAAACGGAACGGAACAAAACGAAATATGAAATGAAACGGAAAGAAACAGACCGGAACGGAATGGAATGGAAAGGAATATGAATGGAATGGAATATGGCATGCAATGGAATGGAATGGAATGGAATGCGGAAAAGAATATGGAATGGAATGGAATGGATATGGGATGGAATGGATATGGAAAGCATTGGAATGGAAAGGAATGGATGGAATATGGAATGGAATGGAATATGGAATGGAATGGAATGAAATGGAATGGAGTATGGAATGGAATGGCATGGAATGGATTGGAATATTAAAAGGAATGGAATATGGAATGGAATGAAATGGAATGGAATGGAATATGGAATATGGATGGAATAGAATATGGAATGAATTTAATGGAACGGAATGAAACGGAATGTAAAAGAACGGAATATGAAATGGAATGGAATGGAACAGAAGGGAATGGAATGGAATGGAATATGGAATGGAATGGAATATAATATGGAATGGAATGGAATATAATATGGAATGGAATGGAATATGGAAGGGAATATGGAATGGAATGGAATATGGAATGGAATGGAATATGGAATGAAATGGAATATGGAATGAATGGAAGGAATGGAATGGAAGAGAATGGAATAGAATAGAAGGAAATGGAATATGTAGTGGAATGGAATGGAATATATAATGAAAAGGAAAGGAATGGAATGGAATATGCTTTGGAATTAACTATGGGACATAATGAAATGGAAGGAAATTGAATGGAAATGAATGGAATGGAATATGAAATGGAATGCAATATGGAATGGAATGAAATGGAATATGTAATGGAATGGAATACTGAATGGAATGGAATATGAAATGGAATGGAATGGAATATAGAATGGAGTGGAATATGGAATGGAATGGAATATGGAATGGAGTGGAATGGTATGGAATGGAAGAGTGAATGGAATGGAACGGAATGGAAAAGAAAGCAATGGAATATAGAATGGAATGGAATCTGGCACGGAATGGAATGGAATGGAATAAAATGGTATGGAAGGGAACGGAATGGAATGGAATGAAATGTGGAATGAAATGGAATAAGTAATGGAATGGAATATAGAATGGAATGCAATGGAATATGGAATGGAATGGAACGGAACTGAATGTAATGGCATATGAAATGGAATGCAATGCAATAGGGAATCGAATGGAATTTGGAATGGAATGGAATGGAATATGGAATGCAACGGAATACGGTATGGAATAGAATATGGAATGGAAAGGAATGTGGAACGGAATGGAACGGAATGAAATAGAATGGAATATGGAATGGAATAGAATGGAGTATGAATGGAAAGGAATATGGATTGGGATAGAATGGAATTTAATGGAATGGAATGGAATGAATATGGAACGGAATGGAATGGAATAAAATGGAATGGAATGGAATATAGAATGGAATATGCAATGGAATGAAGGGAATTCAATAGAATGAATGGAATGGAATGGAATATGGAATGGAATTGAATACGGAACTGAATGGAACGGAATGGAATGGAATGGAATAGAATGGAATGGAATATGGAATGGAAGACAATATGGAAAGGAATGGAATGGAACGGAATGGAAGGGACTGAACTATGGAATGGAATGGAATGGAATGGAATGGAATGGAATGGAATGGAATGGAATGGAATGGAATGGAATGAAATATGGAATGGAATGGAATGGAATGGAATGGAATGAAATATGGAATGGAATGGAAAGGAATGCAATATGGAATGAATGGAATGGAATACAATGGAATGGAATGGAATGGAATATGGAATAGAACGGAACGCAAGTGAATGTAATGGAATGGAATGGAACGGAATGGAATGAAATGGAATATGAATGGAATGGAGTATCGCATGGATGGAATATGGAATGGAATGGAATGAAAAGAAATGGAAAGCAATGAAATATGGAATGGAATAAAATGGAATACGGAATGGAATGGAATATGGAATGGAATCTAATAAAGAATGGAGTGGAATATGGAATGAAATGGAACGGAATGGAATGGAATATGGAAAGGAATGAAAAGGAATGGAATGGATTGCAATATGGACTGGAATGGAAAACGGAATGGAATATAGAATGAAATGGAACATGGAATTGAATAAACGGAACGGAAAAGAAAGAAATGGAATGGAAAATGAAGTGGAGGGGAAGGGAACATAATGGAATGTAATGCAATGGAATATGGAATGTGACGGAAAACGGAATGGAATAGAATGAAATGGAATGAAATGGAATATGGAATGGAATGGAATATGGAATGGAATGGAATGGAATGGAAGGGAATGGAAGGGAATATGGAATGGAATGGAATGGAATTGAATATGGAATGCAATGGAATGAAACGGAATGAAATGCAATGTAATATGGAATGGAATGGAATGGAATGGAATAGGGCATGGAATGGAATATGGAATGGAATGAAATGGAACAAAATGGAACGTAATGAAATGGAAAGAAAAATGAAATGGAACGGAAGGGAAAGGAATGGAATGGAATGCAATGGAATATGGAATGGAATTGAATATGGAAAGGAATTGAATGGAATATGGAATATGGAATTCAATGAAGTGCAATGGAATTTAAGATGGACTGGATGGAATGAATTTAATAAGAAAGAGGTGGAATGTCATGGAACGGATTGGAATAGGGAATGGAATAGAATGGAATGGAATATGGAATGGAATGGAATGGAAGCAATGGAATATGGAATGGAATGAAATGGAAGGAATGGAATGGAATATGGAATGGAAGGTAAAGAAACGGAACGGACAAAACGAAATATGAAATGAAACGGAAAGAAACAGACCGGAACGGAATGGAATGGAAAGGAATATGGAATGGAATGGAATATGGCATGCAATGGAATGGAATGGAATGGAATGCGGAAAAATATGGAATGGAATGGAATGGAATATGGGATGGAATGGAATATGAAAGCATTGGAATGGAAAGGAATGGATGAATATGGAATGGATGGAATATGGAATGGAATGGAATGAAATGGAATGGAGTATGGAATGGAATGGCATGGAATGGATTGGAATATTAAAAGGAATGGAATATGGAATGAATGAATGGAATGGAATGGAATATGGAATATGGAATGGAATAGAATATGGAATGAATTTAATGGAACGGAATGAAACGGAATGTAAAAGAACGGAATATGAAATGGAATGGAATGGAACAGAAGGAATGGAATGGAATGGAATATGGAATGGAATGGAATATAATATGGAATGGAATGGAATATATATGGAATGGAATGGAATATGGAGGAATATGGAATGGAATGGAATATGGAATGGAATGGAATATGGAATGAAATGGAATATGGAATGGAATGGAAGAGAATGGAATAGAATAGAAGGAAATGAATATGTAGTGGAATGGAATGGAATATATAATGAAAAGGAAAGGAATGGAATGGAATAGCTTTGGAATAACTATGGGACATAATGAAATGGAAGGAAATTGAATGGAAATGAATGGAATGGAATATGAAATGGAATGCAATATGGAATGGAATGAAATGGATATGTAATGGAATGGAATACTGAATGGAATGGAATATGAAATGGAAGGAATGGAATATAGAATGGAGTGGAATATGGAATGGAATGGAAATAGGAATGAGTGGAAGTATGGAATGGAAGAGTGAATGGAATGGAACGGAATGGAAAAGAAAGCAATGGAATATAGAATGGAATGGAATCTGGCACGAAATGGAATGGAATGGAATAAAATGGTATGGAAGGGAACGGAATGGAATGGAATGAAATGTGGAATGAAATGGAATAAGTAATGAATGGAATATAGATGGAATGCAATGAATATGGAATGGAATGGAACGGAACTGAATGTAATGGCATATGAAATGGAATGCAATGCAATAGGGAATCGAATGGAATTTGGAATGGAATGGAATGGAATATGGAATGCAACGGAATACGGTATGGAATAGAATATGGAATGGAAAGGAATGTGGAACGGAATGGAACGGAATGAAATAGAATGGAATATGGAATGGAATAGAATGGAGTATGGAATGGAAAGGATATTGATTGGGATAGAATGGAATTTAATGGAATGGAATGGAATGAATATGGAACGGAATGGAATGGAATAAAATGGAATGGAATGGAATATAGAATGGAATATGCAATGGAATGAAAGGGAATTCAATAGAATTGAATGGAATGGAATGGAATATGGAATGGATTGAATACGGAACTGAATGGAACGAATGGATATGGAAGGAATAGAATGGAATGGAATATGGAATGGAAGACATATGGAAAGGAATGGAATGGAACGGAATGGAAGGACTGAACTATGGAATGGAATGGAATGGAATGGAATGGAATGGAATGGAATGGAATGAATATGGAATGGAATGGAATGGAATGGAATGGAATGAATATGGAATGGAATGGAAAGGAATGCAATATGGAATGAATGGAATGGAATACAATGGAATGGAATGGAATGGAATATGGAATAGAACGGAACGCAAGTGAATGTAATGGAATGGAATGGAACGGAATGGAATGAAATGGAATATGGAATGGAATGGAGTATCGCATGGAATGGAATATGGAATGGAATGGAATGAAAAGAAATGGAAAGCAATGAAATATGGAATGGAATAAAATGGAATACGGAATGGAATGGAATATGGAATGGAATCTAATAAAGAATGGAGTGGATATGGAATGAAATGGAACGGATGGAATGGAATATGGAAAGGAATGAAAAGGAATGGAATGGATTGCAATATGGACTGGAATGGAAAACGGATGGAATATAGAATGAAATGGAACATGGAATTGAATAAACGGAACGGAAAAGAAAGAAATGGAATGGAAAATGAAGTGGAGGGAAGGAACATAATGGAATGTAATGCAATGGAATATGGAATGTGACGGAAAACGGAATGGATAGAATGATGGAATGAAATGGAATATGGAATGGAATGGAATATGGAATGGAATGGAATGGAATGGAAGGAATGGAAGGGAATATGGAATGGAATGGAATGGAATTGAATATGGAATGCAATGGATGAAACGGAATGAAATGCAATGTAATATGGAAGAAGGAATGGAATGGAATAGGGCATGGAATGGAATATGAATGGAATGAAATGGAACAAATGGAACGTAATGAAATGGAAAGAAAAATGAAATGGAATGGAAGGGAAAGGAATGGAATGGAATGCAATGGAATATGGAATGGAATTGAATATGGAAAGGAATGGAATGGAATATGGAATATGGAATTCAATGAAGTGCAATGGAATTTAAGATGGACTGGAATGGAATGGAATTTAATAAGAAAGAGGTGGAATGTCATGGAACGGATTGGAATAGGGAATGGAATAGAATGGAATGGAATATGGAATGGAATGGAATGGAATGCAATGGAATATGGAATGGAATAGAATGTCATGGAATGGAATATGAAATAGAATGTAAGGAATATGGTATGTTTTGGAATATGGAATGGAATAGAACGGAAAAGAATGGAATGGGACGGAATGGAATTGAACAAGTATATGGAATGGAATGGAATCGATATGGAATAGAATGGAAAGAAGCAGAATGGAAAACGAAATGGAATCGAATATGGAATGGAATGGAGTGGAACAGATTTTGAGATGGAGTCTCACTGTGTCATGCAGGCTGGAGTGCAGTGGTACAATCTTGGCTCACTGCAACCTCTGACTCCGGGTTCAAGCAATTCTCCAGCCTCATCCTCCTGAGTAGCTGGGAACACAGGCATGCACCACCACATCCAGCCCAATTTTGGAATGTGCAGTAGAGACCAGGTTTCACCATGTTGGCCAGGGTGGTATCGAACTCCTGACCTCAGGTGATCTGCCCACACTGGCCTCTCAAAGTGCTGGGAGCAGCGATTACATGAGTGATCCACTGTGCCCAGCCTCATTTCTGTATATTTTTATGGATACTATTCTACATGGATTTTCTTCACTTTGATTTTGGAATAATTGCATACACATAAACAAAATTTTTTATAATCATTAATTCTTCAAGATTGGTAACAAATTATTAGTCATAATACCGTGTGTGTGTGTGTGTGTGTGTGTGTGTGTGTGTGTGTGGAGGAAAGTGCCCTCTGCGCCTAAAAGCGATTTCCTGCATGTCGGCCTGTCTTTGGCGAGCCTCCCTCCGCGTCTGTGCCTGGGTCACGGGTCCGCTTGTCAAGCGTTTTCGCGGCGGTTCCACTTTGGGTTTGTGAAGGCCTCGACCTCGTGAGAAGATGCCTGGCTCCCGGAGTAGTTGCAACCTCATCCCCAGCCCGTGCCGCCTCTTTTCGTTGAGCAAGACGAACACACTGCAGCCACGGACAAAAGCCGCACGGGAGCTCGTTGTCCTGCAGGAGAGGAGCAGGCCCACATCACAGAAGAGGCTTGGATCTTTTCCAAGCTCTTCTCTGAGAAAAGAAGCCACATCAAGACACAGGCTGAAAGAAGAAGCCGGGAATGGGAGATGGCCACAATCCCAGTCCCTGCAACGCTGGCCTCACTGCACAAGCCACCCTTATGACACCCTTCCCCTTAAAGCCCGTGCCGGTGGCACGGTGCTGTACCCCACCTGGGCTCTGGCCTCTGCTGCGTCCTCCCTCTGGCTGTGTATCCCCTGTTTCTCGGGGGCCTGGATGCTTCTTAGTCTGGCTGGATGTCTTCCAAAAGGATGACTTCCCAGTCCATCAGGTGCACACTTCCTGGTGATCCCTGTCCTGGTTGTTTTTCTCTCCAAACCTGCTTCGGTTTGAACCCATTTCGTCCGGGGGTGCGGGGGCTTCAGGGCTCCCGGTGGGGTCTCAGGACTCCGCTTCAGACCCGCTTCAGGACCCCTAAGGGGGAGAATGGATGGGCTGAGACACATCGACTGAGGCAGGCAGGATCTCGCTGCAGCCCACAATCATCCCACGGGCCTCAAGGCGTGCTGTCAACTGAAAGTTCACTGAGGCTTCTGAGCCCTCTGCCTCCCTCGTCCTTTGAAAGACAGGTCCTTGTCTTCTGGAAGAGGTGCTGTCGCATTTCCTCCGCACACCAGTCTCGTTCCTGAGGACGAGAACCCCTCTGACCCCATGAGACTTTTGGCCCGCTGCTAGATCCCAGACGTTCTTTGATTTTCCCTGCATTCCCTGAAAGGTCACCTGTGCCCCTTTTCCACAGGGCACATGCCAGCACACCGTTGTTACTTTGACAATCGGCCCGTGTGCCCTCAGTGACACATGCTTCCATCATCTCTTCCAGGTGCGCCAGTGCCACGCCTTGGCTCAACCTCGGATTCGCCCCTGGACCTGTTGACAGGTGTCCTGGAAAGCGGGATCAGCTTGAAGGAGCCCCAGGCCCTTGAGAAGCGCGGCAGGTCACCGCTCTTTGAAAGCAGGCAGGCAGAGGGCTCACGGTGCAGTGACATTTCAGCTGACTCCACGCCTTGAGGCTCAAGGGATCGTTCTGGGCTGCAGCCAGGCCCTGCCTGCCTCAGTCGATGTGATGTGCTGAGCCAAACCATTCTCCCACGTAGGGGTCCAGAATCGCATCCGATGGGGGGTCATGAGATGAGCCCAGCAGGCGCCAGGAAGCTCCCCCTCCCCTGGTGGCAATGGGCTCAAGGATATTCTCAAGTCGGGACTCCTGGGGGTTGGATCGTGGGAGGCCGCCCGCGGTCGCCTGTCTCCCACGCGACCGCCTTCAGGACCGCGGATGCAGCCGCTGTCAAGGCTGCAGCAGGAGAGCCCCTGGCGCCCAGCGGCCGCCGTCCTTTAAAGGTGACGCAGCCTGACTGCTGGCAGCGGAGCGCGGGGCGGCCCAGCCACTGCGCATGCGCGAGTGGCGGGCGGGTGCTCGCGGTGAGCAGGTGCTCGCGTCACAGTGGTTCCCACGGTTGTCATAGGAACTACGCCCTGAGGCCGGGCAAACAGGAGCCCTCCTTGGCAGTGCTTGGGTGGCGGGGCTCCGAGGCTCCAGCCTGACCTCTCCACGGGGTCGACAGGACTGTCTCCGGATGCCAGGAGTCCTGGCAAAGGGCTGACCAGGATGTGGAAAGCACAGGCGGGGTCCAGGGGCAGCAGCGCCGCATCCCAGCCTCAGGCCCGCCCAGACGCTGTTCGGGTGAGTCTCCCCAGAAGTCGTGCCATCCCGTGATCTCGAGGATGGGTCGGCCTGCAGACCCGTGGGCTGATCTCTCCACCGAGGGTCGTTCTCGGTCGAGAGCCGAACGCAGTAGCCTCAGCGGCTGCCTGCGGGTGTTGGTTTCTGGGCCACTGCTGTGTGACCCTCTGTGTGTGTATGTGTTTGTGCGTATCCCGTTTTCGATTCTCTCTCTGTCTCTCAGTCTCTGTGAGTTTCTTGCCCTCTCTCTTGCGATTGGTGTGTGTGCGTGTGTGTGTGTGTGTGTGTGTGTGTGTGTGTGTGTGTGAAGATTTATTCCTCTATTTCCTTGTAAAAGTTATTGATCTTTACTTCTTACAAGTAGGTCTTTAACTCATTTTGAGTCAATGTTTACATATGATGTAAGGAAAAAGACTAACTTCATTCTTTTGCATGGAGATACCCTTTTCTTCCAGGATCATTTATTGAAATGACTATTCTTTCCTCCATTGACCTGACTTGGCTCCCTTGTCAATCAATAATGAACCATACATTTTGGAATCTTGATTCTACTTCATGAATAAGTGTGGGTCCATCCTTATGTCAGTATCACAATCTTGATAACTGCAGCTTCCTAGCAAGTATTGAGATTGGAAAACATGAACCATCCTACTTTCTAGGGTTTTTTTTTAAACCACTTTATTATACTATGACTGATATGCAAAAACCCATATATATTGGATGTATACAACTTGATGACTTTGGATACACCCCTCAAACTCTCAACACAGTCCAGACAATGAACATCTGTATCACCTGCAAAAGCTTCCTCCTGCTATCTTTGTGTATGTGTATTTGGACAGCACAGAAGTTCCACCCTCTTAGGAAACTTTTAACGATGGTGTTACAATAGGTACTCTGTTGTACAGTAGATCTCTAGGAGTTTATCATCTTGTATAACCAAAACTTTATACCCCGTGACTAATAACTCTGTCTAGGAAAACTGGGAGATATTAGCCAGCAAACTTTCTAGGTTTTTTTTTTTTTTCTTTTTTGTTCACTTATTTTGGCGATTCTGACTCCATTGCATAGCTGTATATATTTTAGGATTCACATGTCAATTTCCGTCATAAAGCCAGCTGAAACTGATAGGGTCACAATGACTCTACATCAATTCCAAAGATACGACTACCTTGACAATATTAAGTGTTCTGATCCCTAAATCTGGGATGTCTTTCAATTTATTTCAATGAAATATAATTTCATTCATGATATTTTCCAGTGTTCTCTGTTCAAATGTTACACTTTTGTTAAATTCATTCATATATATACATGGATGTGCATATATATGTATGTGTGTGTGTGTGTATGTGTGTATATATATATATATATATTTTGAGATGGAATCTCACTGTGTCATGCAGGCTGGAGTGCAGTGGTACAGTCTTGGCTCACTGCAACCTCTGACTCCGGGTTCAAACAATTCTCCAGCCTCATCCTCCTCAGTAGCAGGGACCACAGGCATGCACCACCACATCCAACCGAGTTTTTGAATTTGTAGTAGAGACCAGGTTTCACCATGTTGGCCAGGGT
>NW_022681182.1:0-25318 GCF_009764315.1 Trachypithecus francoisi | reverse complement strand
TTCTTGTGATAGTTTGCTAAGAATGATGGTTTCCAGCTGCATCCATGTCCCTACAAAGGATGCAAACTCATCCTTTTTTATGGCTGCATAGTATTCCACGATGTATATGTGCCACATTTTCTTAATCCAGTCTGTCACAAATGGAAATTTGCGTTGATTCCAAGTCTTTGCTATTGTGAATAGTGCTGCAATAAACATACGTGTCCATGTGTCTTTATAGCAGCATGATTTGTAATCCTTTGAGTATATACCCAGTAGTGGAATGGCTGGGTCATATGGTACATCTAGATCTAGATCCTTGAGGAAGTGTCATAATGGTTGAACTAGTTTAGAATCCCACCAACAGTGTAAAAGTGTTCCTATTTCTCCACATCCTCTCCAGCATCTGTTGTTTCCTGACTTTTTAATGATTGCCATTCTAACTGGTGCGAGAGGGTATCTCATTGGGGTTTTGATTTGCATTTCTCTGATGGCGAGTGATGATGAGCATTTTTTCATGTGTCTGTTGGCTGTATGAAAGTCTTCTTTTGAGAAATGTCTGTTCATATCCTTTCCCCACTTTGTGATGGGGTTGTGTGTTTTTTCTTGTAGATTTGTTTGAGTTCTTTGTAGATTCTGGATATTAGCCCTTTGTCAGGTGAGTAGATTGCAAAAATGTTCTCCCATTCTGTAGGTTGCCTGTTCAATCTGGTGGTAGTTTATTTTCCGGTGCAGAAGCTCTTTAGTTTAATTAGATCCCATTTGTCAATTTTTGCTTTTGCTGCCGTTGCTTTTGGTGTTTTAGACATGAAGTCCTTGCCCATGCCTATGTCCTGAATGGTACTACCTAGGTTTTCTTCTAGGGTTTTTATGGTATTAGGTCTAACATTTAAGTCTCTAAACCATCTTGAATTAATTTTCATATAAGGAGTAAGGAAAAGATCCAGCTTCAACTTTCTATTCATGGCAAGCCAATTTTCCAGCACCATTTATTGAATAGGGAATCCTTTCCCCATTTCTTGTTTCTCTCAGGTTTGTCAAAGATCAGACGGCTGTAGATGTGTGGTATTATTTCCGAGGACTCTGTTCTGTTCCATTGGTCTATATCTCTGTTTTGGTTCCAGTACCATGCTGTTTTGGTTACTGTAGCCTTGTAGTATAGTTTGAAATCAGGTAGCGTGATGCCTCCAGCTTTGTTCTTATGACTTAGGATTGTCTTGGCAATGCGGGCTCTTTTTTGGTTCCATATGAACTTTAAAGCAGTTTTTTCCAATTCTGTGAAGAAAGTCATTGGTAGCTTGATGGGAATGGCATTGAATCTGTAAATAACCTTGGGCAGTATGGCCATTTTCACAATATTGAATCTTTCTATCCATGAGCATGGTAAGCTCTTCCATTTGTTTGTGTCCTCTTTGATTTCACTGAGGAGTTGTTTGTAGTTCTCCTTGACTAGGTTCTTTACATCCCTTGTAAGTTGGATTCCTAGGTATTTTATTCTCTTTGAAGCAATCATGATTTCCCTCTCTGACTGTTACTGGTGTATAAGAATGCTTGTGATTTTTGCACATTGATTTTGTATCCTGAGACTTTTCTGAAGTTGCTTAAAAGCTTAAGGAGTCTTTGGGCTGAGACCATGGGGTTTTCTAAATACACAATCATGTCATCTGCAAACAGGGACAATTTGACTTCTTCTTTTCCTAATTGGATACATTTATTTCTTTCTCTTGCCTGATTGCCCAATCCAGGACTTCCAAGACTATGTTGAATAGGAGTGGTGAGAGAGGTCATCCCTGTTTTGTGCCAGTTTTCAAAGGGAATGCTTCCAGGTTTTGCCCATTCAGTATGATATTGGCTGTGGGTTTGTCATAAATAGCTCTTATTATTTTGAGGTACGTTCCATCAATACCGAATTTATTGAGCGTTTTTAGCATGAAGCACTGTTGAATTTTGTCAAAAGCCTTTTCTGCATCTATTGAGAAAATCATGTGGTTCTTGTCTTTGGTTCTGTTTATATGCTGGATTACATTTATTGATTTGCGAATGTTGAACCAGACTTGCATTGCAGGGATGAAGCCCACTTGATCATGGTGGATAAGCTTTTTGATGTGCTTCTGAATCTGGTTTGCCATTATTTTATTGAGGATTTTTGCATCGATGTTCATCAGGAATATTGGTCTAAAATTCTCTTTTTTTGTTGTGTCTCTGCCAGGCTTTGGTATCAGGATGATGTTGGCCTCGTAAAATGAGTTAGGGAGGATTCCCTCTTTTTCATTTGATTGGAATAGTTTCAGAAGGAATGGTACTAGCTCCTCTTTGTACCTCTGGTAGAATTCAGCTGTGAATCCATTTGGTCCTGGACATTTTTTAGTGGGTAGTCTATTAATTATTGCCTCAATTCCAGAGCCTGCTATTAGTCTATTCAGGGATTCAACTTCTTCCTAGTTTAGTCTTGGAAGAGTGTAAGTGTTCAGGAAATTATCCATTTCTTCTAGATTTTCTAGTTGATTTGCGTAGAAGTGTTTATAGTATTTTCTGATGGTAGTTTGTATTACTATGGGGTCGGTGGTGATATCCCCTTTATCATTTTTTATTGTGTCTATTTGATTCTTCTCTCTTTTCTTCTTTATTAGTCTACTAGCGGTCTGTCAATTTTGTTGATCTTTTTAAAAAATCAACTCCTGGATTCATTATTTTTTTGGAGGGATTTTTGTGTCTCTATCTCCTTCAGTTCTGCTCTGATCTTAGTCATTTCTTGCCTTCTGCTACCTTTTGAATGTGTTTGCTGTTGCTTCTCCAGTTCTTTTAATTGTGATGTTAGTGTGTCAATTTTAGGTCTTTCCTGCTTTCTCTTGTGGGCATTTAGTGCTATCCATTTCCCTCTACACACTGCTTTAAATGTGTGCCAGAGATTCTGGTATGTTGTATCTTTGTTCTCATTGGTTTCAAAAAACATCTTTATTTCTGCTTTCATTTCGTTATGTACCCGTAGTCATTCAGGAGCAGGTTATTCAGTTTCAATGTAGTTGAGCGGTTTTGATTGAGTTTCTTAGTCCTGAGTTCTAGTTTGATTGCATTGTGGTCTGAGAGACAGTTTGTTATAATTTCTGTTCTTTGACATTTGCTGAGGAGTGCTTTACTTCCAATTATGTGGTCAATTTTGAAATAAGTGTGATGTGGTGCTGAGAAGATTGTATATTGTGTTGATTTGGGGTGGAGAGTTCTATAGATGTCTATTAGGTCCACTTGGTGCAGAGATGAGTTTAATTCCTGGATATCCTTGTCAACTTTCTGTCTTGTTGATCTGTCTAATGTTGACAGTGGAGTGTTGAAGTCTACCATTATTATTGTGTGGGAGTCTAAGTCTCTTTGTAAGTCTCTTAGGACTTGCTTTATGAACCTTGGTGCTCCTGTATTGGGTGCATATATATTTAGGAGAGTTAGCTCTTCCTGTTTAATTGATCCCTTTACGATTATGTAATGGCCTTCTTTGTCTCTTTGGATCTTTGATGGTTTAAAGTCTATTTTATCAGAGACTAGGTTTGCAACCCCTGCTTTTTATGTTCTCCATTTGCTTGGTAGATCTTCCTCCATCCCTTTATTTTGAGCCTATGTATGTCTCTGCATGTGAAATGGGTCTCCTGAATACAGCAGACTGATGTGTCTTGACTCTTTATCCAGTTTGCCAGTCTGTGTCTTTTAATTGGAGCATTCAGTCCATTGACATTTAAGGTTAATATTGCTATGTTTGAAATTGATCCTGTCATTATGATATTAACTGGTTATTTTGCTCGTTAGTTGATGCAGTTTCTTCCTGGCCTCGATGGTCTTTACATTTTGGCATGTTTTTGCAATGGCTGGTACCGGTTGTTCCTTTCCATGTTTAGGGCTTCCTTCAGGGTCTCTTGTAAGGCAAGCCTGGTGGTGACAAAATCTCCCAGCATTTGCTTATCTGTAAAGGATTTTATTTCTCCTTCACTTATGAATCTTAGTTTGGCTGGATATGAAATTCTGGGTTTAAAATTCTTTTCTTTAAGAACGTTGAATATTGGCCCCCACTCTCTTCTGGCTTGTAGAGTTTCTGCCGAGAGATCTGCTGTTAGTCTGATGGGTTTCCCTTTGTGGGTAACCAGACCTTTCTCTCTGGCTGCCCTCTCAACTGTAGTGAATCTGGCAGTTATGTGTCTTGGACTTGCTCTTCTGGAGGAGTATCTTTATGGTGTTCTCTGTATTTCCTGAATTTGAATGTTGGCCTGCCCTAGTAGGTTGGGGAAGTTCTCCTGGATGATATCCTGAAGAGTGTTTTCCAACTTGGTTCCATTGTCCCCCTCACTTTCAGGCACCCCAATCAGATGTAGATTTGGTCTTTTTACATAATCCCATACCACTTGCAGGCTTTGTTCATTTCTTTTTTCTTGTGGTTTCTCTTGTCCCTTCATTTCATGCATTTGATCCTCAATCGCTGATACTTTTTCTTCCAGTTGCTCGAGTCGGTTACTGAAGCTTGTGCATTTGTCACGTATTTCTCGTGTCATGGTTTTCATCTCTGTCATTTCGTTTATGACCTTCTCTGCATTAATTAGTCTAGCTGTCAATTCTTCCACTCTTTTTTCAAGATTTTTAGTTTCTTTTCGCTGGGTACGTAATTCCTCCTTTAGCTGTGAGAAGTTTAATGGACTGAAGCCTTCTTCTCTCATCTCATCAAAGTCATTCTCTGACCAGCTTTGATCCATTGCTGGCGATGGGCTGTGCTCCTTTGCAGGGGGAGATGCGCTCTTATTTTTTGAATTTTCAGTTTTCTGCCCTGCTTCTTCCCCATCTTTGTGGTTTTATCTGTATCTGGTCTTTGATGATGGTGACCTACTGATGGGGTTTTGTTATAAGTGTCCTTCCTGTTTGATAGTTTTCCTTCTGACAGTCAGGACCCTCAGCTATAGGTCTGTTGGAGATTGCTTGAGTTCCACTCCAGACCCTATTTGCCTGGTATCAGCAGCAGAGGTTGTCGAAGATAGAATATTGCTGAACAGCGAGTGTATCTGTCTGATTCTTCCTTTGGAAGCTTCCTGTCAGGGGTGTACTCCATGCTGTGAGGTTTGGGGTGTCAGACTGCCCCTAGTGGGGGATGTCTCCCAGCTAGGCTACTCAGGGGTCAGGGACCCACCTGAGCAGGCAGTCTGTTCGTTATCAGATCTCAACCTCCGTGTTGGGAGATCCACAGCTCTCCTCAAGCTGTCAGACAGAGTCGTTAGCGTCTGCACAGACCCTGGCTGCTTCCTCTGTTGGACTTCAGCTGTGCGCTGTCCCCAGAGGTGGAGTCTACAGAGACAGGCAGGCTTCCTTGAGCTGCTGTGAGCTCCACCCAGTTCGAGCTTCCCAGCAGCTTTTTTACCTACTTAAGCTTCAGCAATGGCGGGCGTCCCTTCCCCAGCCTCGCTGCTGCCTTGCGGATAGATGGCCTCAGACTGCTGTGTTAGCAATGAGGGAGGCTCCGTGGGCATGGGACCCTCCCAGCCACGTGTGGGATATATTCTCCTGGTGTGCCTGTTTGCTTAAAGTTCAGTATTGGGGTGGGAGTTATCCGATTTTCCAGGTGTTGTGTGTCTCAGTTCCCCTGGCTAGGAGAACGGATTCCCTTTCTCCCTGTGCTTCCAGGTGAGGTGATGCCTTGCCCTGCTTCATCTCTCGCTGGTCAGGCTGCAGCAGCTGACCAGCACTGATTGTCTGGCACTCCTAGTGAGATGATCCCAGTACCTCAGTTGAAAATGCAGAAATCACCGGTCTTCTGTGTCGCTCTCCCTGGGAGTTGGAGACTGGAGCTGTTCCTATTCTGAAGATTTCTATATGCTCTCTGTCCCCTTCCCAAACAGTCAGCCCCATTAAAATGGACCACCAGCGGCCCTCGGGGCTGCTCTGTCTAAGCAGTGGCCATTCTTTATTCCTTTACTTTCTTAATCAACTTGCTTTCACTTTATGGACTCACCCAGAGTTCTTTCTTGCAGAGTTCCAAGAGTCCTTTCTTGGGGCCTGGGTTGGGTCTCTTTTCCAGTAACACTAACTCCTCCAGCAGGCGACTAGCATTCCCTAAGGTAGGACTCAACTCTCTGTAATGCTGCCTTGGCAAGTCAAGAGCCACTTTGGGCCTTCCTGCCTTTTTTTTAAGCACCAGGATTCCTCCTTCTGGCTGGGGACAGAAGAAAATATCTTGCAGCCAAAGTATTGCAACACAAACAGTTCGTTGGAAGCCTCCAGGGCCTTTTTGGTTTTTTCCTAGTTCCTCCTTAAGTGTATCTGCCAAACAGAACCCAACTGAAGCTGTGTCCTCATCAAAGTCTCCCCAGTCCCTGGATAGAAGCCTCTAGCAATTTTTAAATTCTGCCTCCCTTGCCTCTACCTCTGTTAGTGAGCTCATCATCAAAGCCTTTCCCTGTTTATTAATGTGTTTTGGTTCTTTTTCAGCGTGCAAAGCTACTGTCATCTTGCCACCTGATGGGGTTATCCTGCTATGTTCTCTAAGCAATGGTACTTTTCTCCACGGATCAGTTAGACATGTGTAATTTTAAAACACTGGACAGGAAAACCACATTGTAAACACACTGAGCATTAGTGATTCCTGTGCAAGAATATCTGCTGCTTCGGGCTGATGATTTTGCAATGGACTGAGTTCAAAGTAAAACATTAACAGTTTTGATGTGCTGTAAGAAAGAAACGATTGTTTTCCATGGGGCGGTGGGTTGGGGAGATTGTTATTTTACTCTCCAGGGGAAAAGTATAGGAGAAATACCTCCACTTCTCCTAAGAACCTCTCCAACTCCCATGTTCATCTTTTCCTTATCCCATGGGAGGAGTGATTTTTTCTCTTAGGAAAGTTGGATCCCAAAGTGAGCATGTACTCATTCTGACCTGCCTTTAGGGAAGCAGGGTTGCCTCTCTTCCCTTCTGTCTTAATCTTGAGGGCAGCAGATTCTGCCTCTATACTGAGATTTCTTCTTCTACACAAAGCAGCGAAGATGAGTTCAAACTCCCTTACACAATTTCCACTGACCTGGTGTATTAGTTCATTTTCATCTGTACTAGAGACATACCTGAGACTGGGTAATGTATAAAGAAAAAGAGGCTTAATGGACTCATGGCTCCATGTGGCTGGGGAGGCCTCACAATCACAGTGGAAGGTAAAAGGCTTATCTTATATGGCAGCAGGCAATAAACAATAAGAGTCAAGTGGAAGAGGAAACCCCTTAAAAAACCAGCAGATCTTGTGAGATTTATTCACTACCACAAGAATACTATGAAGGAAACTGCTCCCAAGATTCAGTTATCCCCCACAGGGTCCCTCCCACAACGCAGGGGAATTATGGGAGATAGAATTCAAGATGAGATTGGGTTGGGATACAGCCAAACCATATCACCTGAGTTGAGTCACAAGCTGAAAGATCATATCCCTTGATCTATCTCCTATTTTTCTTCTTCTATTTAATCCAGATAAACTCTTCCAGAATCTCATAGTAGGTAAAATAATCCTGCAGTTTTGTGACAAGAAAGATGCTCAACTATAAGAGCAAAGAGGACAGAAAATGTTTGGCCATAATGTCACACAGGTAAGCAGTGAAGTCTGAGATCAAAGTTTGGCAGGTTGTACAGAGTGTATTTTATGGGAAAAAAGTATGTATATGTGTATATATAAATATGCACACACATATTTTATGTGTATATATGTATAAATTTATGCATATATAAAATATGTATATGTGCATAAAATTTATGCATATATATGCACAATATATACATTTTTATGTATCTATATTTTATGTATTTTTATGTATTTATGTATCTATACATACACATACATAAATATGTGTATGTGTATATATAGACACACATATTATATATATGTATATGGAAATAAGGTTGATAGAGTTGGTTCCTATATTGGTTTGTTCTCACACTGCTTTGAAGAAATATCCAACACTGGGTAATTTATAGAGGAAAGAGGTTTGACTCACAGTCAATTCTGCATGGCTGGGGAGGCCTCAGGAAACTTACAGTCATGGCAGAAGGTGAAAGAGAAGTAGGCACCTTCTTCACAGGGTGGCAGGATGGAGTTAGTGCAAACAGAGGAAATGCCAAACTCTTATAGTGTTATCAGACCTCATGAAAACTCACTATCACAAGAACAGCATATCTGGGAATTATCCCCATGATACAACTGCCTTCACGTGGTTCTGCCCTTGACATGTGGGGATTATGGAGACTACAATTTGAGGTGAGATTTGGGAAGGACACAGAGCCAAACCATGTCAGTTCCTTCGAGTCTCTGAAGGAGAGACTGTCTCATGCTTCCTCCCTCCCTTCTGGTGGTTTGCTGGTGATCTTGAGCACGGTTTGGTTTTAGAAACATCAGTCCTATCTCAGCCTTCATCTCCTCATGGCATATTCCCTGGGTGTGTGTCTGTGTCCTAATTGCCCCTCTCCTTTTTTTTCTTAAATATAGAGATAGGGCCCCACCATGTTGGCCAGGCTGGTCTCAAACTCCTGGCCTCGAGTGATCCGCCCACCTGGGCCTCCCAAAGTACTGAGATTATAGGCATGAGCCACCAAATTCATCTTTTTATTAGGACACTAGTCCTTGGATTCAGAACCCACCCAAATGACCTCATTTTAACTTGATGACATCTACAAAGACCTCACTTCAAAGAAGGTCACTTTCACAGGTACTGGGGATTACTCCTACACTCATGAACCATCCCTACACTGGTCTAAAAACAGATGCAATCCCAGGGCGCTTAAATCAAACCACATTTACTGCTATACGACCAGGTGTCTACTACGTACAATGTTCAGAAATCTGCGGTGCTAATCACAGCTTTATGCCAATTGTTGCAGAATTAATTCCACTAAAAATTTTTGAGATAGTGAATGTGAGGGACAGGAGGCCACTATTCAAACCATAGCCATGTGTTGTCCTTAAAAAAATTATGCCAAGTGATAGAATTGCATATATCACAATATTTCATTTCTGGTAGAAAACTTACTTATATATGAATTATCTGCAGTGAACACATGTAGTTTCGTTTTTCCATCCGTGGCTGGGGAAAGAATTCCAATCCAGATCTGAGGTTTCACAGCATGGCTCTCAGCAGCCAGGGGCATGGAGTAGCTGGTAGCTTCGGTTATGTTGCTCTTAGGATGGACATGAGACTCTATGCATTCAATCCTCTTCATACAAAGAGCATCCTTAAGAGAAAGATCAGAGCTCAAAGAGTGAAGATTTATAAGTACTTGTTGAAAAACAATGATTAGGAATTGGAACTCTTGTATTTTTTAATTTGAGATGGAGTCTCAGTCCCCCAGGCTGGAGTGCAGTGGCATGATCTGGGCTCACTGCAACCTTTGCCTCCCGGGTTCAAGTGATTCTTCTGCCTCAGCCTCCCCAGTAGCTGGGATTACAGGTGCGAGCCACCACACCTGACTAATTTTCCTACTTTTAGTAGAGATGAGGTTCACTACTTTGGCTGGGCTGATCTCAAACTCCTGACCTCAGGTGATCTGCCCATCTCAGCCTCCCAAAGTGCTAAGATTATAGGCAAAAGCCACCGTGTCTGGCTCTGGGAATTAAAAATTTATGTGTATGTGTATTATTTACCATATTAAAGTGAGGTTTTTTCCAAATGAAATAGTAGTTTTAAAAGACCCCTTTAAGCTGAATTTTGTTTGTTTGTTTGCTTGCTTGCTTGTTATATTTTTGATCTTAGAGATAGGGTCTCATTCTCTCCCCCAAGCAGGAGTGCAGTGGTGTGATCATGGCTCAATGTAGCCTCAATCTCCCAGGCTTGGGAGTGATCCTCCTGCCTCACCCTCCTGAGTAGCTGAGACTACAGATGAGTGTCACCATGCCTAGTTAATTTTTTAATGTTTAATTTTTTTGTAGAGATGAGGTCTCAGTATGTTGCCCAGGCTAGTCACAAACTTCTAGCCTCAAGCAATCCCCTGACCCTGGCCTCCCAGAATATTAGGACCATAGGTGTGAGTCACTGCACCCAGCCTGACATTCTTATAAACACTACGTTGATATCTTTCATTACCTTTTCTTTTTTAAGTACTCTCCATTCTTTTACACATCTCTGTAGAGAAATAAATATGGGCATAGACATCTAAACATCTGCCCTGCTAAGAATGCTCCTCAAAACTAACATAAGTAATAAATAGATAATTGTGCTTACTGGTATTTCCTTAAATGTCAACTTTGTTCCAGGGTGTATGTCCAAATGTAAAGTCAGCTTAGGAATATGGAATGATGCTTTACTTTGTATCATAAATCAAATTCCCAGGACTCTTCTGACTTCCAAAGATTATGTTGGCCAGCTTGGCATTATGACTCATGCCTGTAATCCCATCACTTTGGGAAGCCAAGGCAGGTGGATCACTTGAGACCAGGAGTTTGAGACAAGCCTGGCCAACATGGTGAAACCCCATCTCTACTAAAAATACAAAAATAAACCAGACATTGTGACACTATCCTGTCATCCTAGTTACTCAGGAGGCTGAGGCAGGGCAATTGCTTGAACCCAGGAATTTGAGGCTAAAATAAACTATGATTGCACCACTGCACTCTATCCTGGGTCACAGAAGGAGACCCTGTCTCAAAAAACAAAACAAACCAGCACCAAAGACTATGCTGCCAGTACTGATGGGTGAAAGAGATTCATGGCCATCTCTCATGCCTATCCTCCAAGAGCCTTCCTTGGTGTGCCAAACTTCTCTTACCATCCCACCTGGCCCCTTTACTGTTTCCTGAGACCCCCATTCTTGCCATGTATTTGTACGCTGCTTCCTGCAGAGCTGAGAAAAATAGCTCTTCTCCAGGCTTAGTCCTGGACTGTGTCGTTCTTTGATGTTATCTTCAAAACTTGAAGTTCGCGTGATTCTTTTTTGCTTTGAAGAAAACATATATCCTGGCTTGGTGCAGTGACTCATGCATGTAATCCCAGCACTTTGGGAAGCTGAGGCAGGTGGATCACTTGAGGTCAAGAATTTGAGACCAGCCTGCCCAACATGGTGACATCCCATATCTACTAAGAATACAAAATTAGCCAGATGTGGTGGTGTGTGCCTGTAATCCCAGGTACTTGGGAGGCTGAGGCAGGAAGTTCACTTGAACCTGGGAGGTGGAGTTTGCAGTGAGCCGAGATTATGCCACTGCACTCCAGGCTGGACAATAGACTGAGATTCCATGTCAAACAAAAACAAAAACAAAAAAAACCAAAAGAGACACTATATTTAGAGTGGAAAAAATAAACTAGTATCTTTCTCCAAATTCAATCCTGTCCGCCAATTAAAGCAGAACTGTCC
Source organism: Trachypithecus francoisi (assembly GCF_009764315.1). Taxonomy (NCBI): domain Eukaryota; kingdom Metazoa; phylum Chordata; class Mammalia; order Primates; family Cercopithecidae; genus Trachypithecus; species Trachypithecus francoisi. The sequence goes on along the minus strand of NW_022681182.1, from coordinate 13,996 downwards.
AATTCAGCTCACGAAACTGGACTACATACGTTTGTAGGGGTTGTGGAATTATTAGAAGGGTAGGAGCATTTGCATGGTGAGACTCCAAGAGCAGTTCCAATGTGTTCCTGTTTTGTTTTGTGTTTTACTAACTATACCTTATGGCTAGCCTAGACAATGCATTTCCAATATTACAGGCAGGAATGCCTGAAAATACCAGACATTGATACAGGAACAGCTAGAACAACTAATGAGAATGTGTTACACTGATTTGGGGGATGCCCAAAAAAAGCAACAATGGAACATGTATGATTTGACGACAGTAAGGAAAAGAAATTTCTTTTTTTTTTTCTTTTTGAGACAAGGTCTTGCTCTCTCATCCAGGCTGAAGTGTAGTGCTGCAATCACAGGTCACGGCAGCCTCAATTTCCTGCTAGGACCACAGGCATATGCACCACCATGCTTAGTTAACTATTTTTTTTTTTTTTTTTTTTTTTTTGCAGAGATGGTGTCTCCCTATGTTGCCCAGGCTGGTGGTCTTGAATTCCTGGATTCAAGCCATTCTCCCTCCTTAGCCTCCCAAAGGGTTAGAATTACAGACATGAGCTACTGTGTGCGACCAGAAGGAAACATTTCTAAAATAGTAAAGACTTGCTCTCATAGCACAGGCACGTGGGACATCTGACGTGGACAGAGGGAGGCCAGAAGGTTGTGTTTTTGAGGAAGGCTGTTTACTGAAAGAAACAGCTACCAGAGACCCCAGACCCCCCCAGACAAGCTTCCACTACTCTCTACTCAGCGTTTTTGCCACTCTGCCCACTCTGTCAAGAAAGCTTGAGCCTGTTAATCAGCAAATCATTCTTGAGCTAGAGGCTGACATGGAATGTTGCAAAGTCCCATTCTAATAAATGCAGGAATAAGATCATCATCCCTCATTGTCTGGTTCATAGACTGTTTCTCCTGGGCTGAGATGCCCATGTCTTACCATCTCAGTCATAGATTGCTTTTCCTGGATGGAGATGCTCATGAGCGACCATCTCAGTCTCAGATTACTTTTCCCTGAAATCATAATGTCACTACCTGCCATCACTGTCAGAGATTGTACTCTATTATTATTTATTGTAAGAACATCCCTGCCCTTTCCCCTTGATTTTAGATATATAGTTATGAATAAATAACCCAGTGGCCCCACAACATTGACATATTTCCATGTAGGAAAATCTTCCAAAAATCTTCAAATATGTGGTTGTTATTACTTAGAATAAGACAGAGCATTTATATAGTTATTTGCTTTTTTTGAGACCATGGGCAGCCTGCATGTATAACTTGAAAATGAGGAATCGCAAAAGGGAAAATGTAAACCAAAATATAATATATTCAGTACAGAAAGAGATAGTGATCGTTGCCTTAAGTAAAGAGAATGACTCATATAACAAACGCTGACTTGAATGGAGGTGTGAACATATCCAGATATTTGCAGTGTGTCACACAAGCATCTAATGAAATGAAACAAAGAAAATAAAAGACCTAAGTCCAAGCTGCAATATTTACTGGACACACATAATCACAGTTAGAGAAGAAAACACCCTACTCAGCTGAGAGAAGCCTACATTTCCAAGAAGTTGCACCTCTTTTTACAGAAATGAACTCCTTAATCCATTTGAGTCTGGAAACATTCAGTTCACTTATATTTTTTGATTCTGCTAACTCAAAAATTATCTCCCAATTCACTTATGTTTTATGACTCTGTAAACTCAAAAATTCTCTCCTTAATTATAACATAGCTTTGCATATATACTTCCTAATTGGAGAATATGATTGCCTTAGGGTGATGCCTCGCAGTTAAAACATTTACTGAATTAACATTAAAAATGATTTTGAATAAACATATAGCTGATATTTTGGTTGTCATTCAGAATCTTCTGCATGCAATTGAATGAATTCAGCATAAGGTAGTATTATGAAATTCAATAAATTAAAAACATAATTTTGACCTTACTTAGTACAGAAAAATATAATATATACAGTTAACCTAAAATATAATTATCTGGATTAAAAACAACCTAATCTAACAGTAAAAACATAATTTTCTGGATTAAAAAATTTTAGTACATTTTCTCTAAGGTTTTGAAGGAAACTTCTTCAGCGATAACAGAGCCCATCTCACCACTTTTCCAGGTGTTTATAAGTCAGCTACAGTATTGGCCAGTAGTCTTATCTTAAACCCCTTCATTCATTCACCAAGACAAACGGGATGGGTGAAGTAGTAGAACCAACCGCCGTCATTAGCAAGGTCACCAGTTTGCATGCAGTGGCTCAACTCAAACTGTTGAAGATGTTTAGGAGAAGATCCTATATACAAAAATGGACTTTTATAAATTATACCTTCTCCAAGAGCCTGAAGGTATTATTGCATTGACATTCTATGAAGAATGACAACTTGTTAAGGACAAATTTTGATTTCAGCTTCATGAAAAACTGTTCCCTAAAACAAGGACAGATTGTTTAAAATAAAGAAAGAAAATTAGAGCAATAAGAGTAATTGACAGGCATGTACAATAGTCTTCTTTTCTTTCATGTCTTCTCTCAGTAATTACTTTGCTATGGAACAATGATCTGCTGATAAAGGTAACACAGATCGTTGTATTTCAGAGAAAAACTGTTGTATGTCAGGAGAAACAGATCAGGCTACAGGATAATTTGGGTAAAGATAAAGTCAGAGGAGTCAAAAACAATACTAGAAATGTGGAATCGCTTAGAAGATTTCTCTTTCCTTCCATTCATCACTGAGACCAGCACGATCTGAGGTCAGACCAGTGATGGAGCCATCATGCTGAATTCTTTCTTTTCTCTTATTGAGAGGAAGTTTGGTTCTGGGAATGAGAGGCTTGAGTAACACATGTCTAAAATTCCTAATCCTTCACAGGTCAGCCTTCACTGTTCATTAAGCACTTTAGGATCTTGTGCTTTGAGTCGGTGGCTGGGAAAGTTCACTTTACTACCCAAACTGGATTTCATAATTCCATTAGCAGATCCCCTTGGCTGAATACAGTTACTACTGAAGGTTCCTTTTCTCTCTATCTCTCTTTTTAAATTAAATCCTTTTTCTCTCTGGATATTCTCATTTCATGAGATCTGGATTTCTTTTAAAACCCTCTATGGCAGGAGTGGTGGCTCATACCTGTAATCCCAGCATTTTGGGAGGCTGAGGTGGGTTGATCACAAGGTCAGGAGTTCAAGACCAGCCTGGCCAACTTGGTGAAACCCTGTCTCTACTAAAAATACAAAAAAATTAGCCGGGCGTGGCAATGGCTGCCTGTAATCCCAGCTACCCAGGAGGCTGAGGCAGAAAATTGCTTGAATCCAGGAGGCAGAGATTGCAGTGAGCTGAGATCATGCCACTACACTCCAGCCTGGGTGACAGACTGAGACGCCGAGTCAAAAAACAAAACAAAACAAAATAAAACCCTCTATCATGCTTTATTAAAGAGTTACATGACGTAAGTAATATTCTGTACAGAAACACACTTTATACTTATTCCTGACTTAAACTGGCAACCCACTCAGCTGACATTTTCCAAGAGCGAATCATTTTTTTACACCTGAATGAAAATTCACCTTGAAAGACCCACAGAAGTCAACATCTCATTCTCAAAGATTTATTCAAAACAAAACACAAAGTTGTATTCTAAACAAAGAATAAAAAGAAGAAAATCTCTCTATATTTCAGAACAAAATAGGGGAAAATTATGTAGTTTTTTTCTTATACAAGATTCAGAGAATTTCATTAAGAACAGTCAAGATAACTCAGGTCCAACTTTTTGTTTTGAAGCTGAAAGTGCTGAAATCTAGAGATGAGGCAATCTGTTCAGAATCCTACAAAGAAGGAAATGCACCAAACTGAAGGGCTTCTCATCAGAGCTTAATCTCTTTTCATCCTGCTTCGCTGTAGGTGGGAGTCTTGTGCAACTGATATGTTAAAAAATAAGAGGCCAGGCGCAGTGGCTCACATCTATAATCTCAGAGGCTTGGGAGGCCTAGGTAAAAGCATGGCTTGAGGCCAGGAGTTTCACCACAACCTATGCAACATAGTAAGACTGCCCCCACCCCACCATCTTACAAAAAATTAAAAACTTAGCTGGGCATGTTGATGCACATCTGTAGTCCCAGCTGCTGAAGAGCTGAGGCAGGAGGATCACTCAAGCCCAGGATTTAGAGGCTGCAATGATTGTACCACTGCACTCCATCCAGCCTGGGTGGCAGACTAAGATCCTGTCTCTGAAAAAAAAAAAAAAAAAGAAAGAAAAAAGGAAAGAGATTGAATAGTGCTTAATCAGTTAATCCCTAACCTGTAATGATATACAGCTTTCAAGGTTCTCATATTTTAATTTTCTCTATCTGTCATACTTTTCCATCCTCCTTTTCTTTTTTCTTTTCTTTTTCTTTGTGAGAGAGAGACTCACTCTGTCACCCAGACTGGAGTGCAGTAGTACTATTTCACTTACTGCAACCTCCGCCTCTCGGATTCAAGAGATTCTCATGTGTCAGTCACTGGAGCAGCTGGAATGACAGACGTGAACCACCACACCAGGCTAATTTTTGTATTTTTGATAGAGACAGGGTCTCACCATGCGTGCCAGCTTGGTCTTGAACTTCTGGCCTCAAGTGATCCACCCTCCTCAGCCTCCTAAAGTGCTGGGATTACAGGTGTGAGCCACCACACCAAGTTCAAATTTCCTTTAACAATATCTCCTTTTAAAATGTGCACTGGAAATACAGGCTGTGTCTATTTTCTTTGATATAGTAGCTTCGTGTGTGTGTGTGTGTATCTGCACATGTACGTGCGTTTGCATGTGTGCTGTCTGGTTAACCATTACTTTATCCTCTTCTCCCTAAATTATGCATCCTAAATTCTAGCTCCCCTTTCAGTAAGGTATATCAGCTCATGTCTGTAGGTTGCATTCTGTGTGCTTTTGTGAATCTGCCTGTCACTGTTACAAGTGACCCCACCTTTGCGAGATCAAACACATTTCTCATGACTGCACCACTGTCCATATTTCTTTCCTGGAAGCTTTATGTCAGTGTCTTAGATTAACTCATTTATTTCCCCGCTGACTCAGGCTTTCACAGCAACAACGTGCCCTTGTCATTTTTGCAATTGAAAATATGTCTTTCTTTTTGAAGCCATCCCAGTAAAACCTTTCCTGAAATCACAATGAATGTGTCCTGTTGTTCTTTGATATTTTCCGACAGAAGCAAGGATCTTCATCTTTGATCAAATATCTCATTATTTTTTTTTTGTGAATTCTTCCCAAATTTACATGTCCTTACCTATGGCCAAATCATGTAATTTTGAGAAATCAGTTTTGGCTACCCTCATGTGATACTCAGTTAAAGGTCTTATAATTTCCAGGCAATAGTATCTACTATTTTTAAAATATTATTATTATTTTAATTATGTAATTGTGTATTATTGAGGCAGGGTCTGAAATGCAGTGGTGCAGTCACAGCTCACTGCAGGCTTCACTTTTTGGGGTCAAGTGATTCTCCTGCCTTAGCCTCCCAAGTACCTGGGACTACAGGCACATGCCACTACGCCCAGCTAATTTTTGTATTTTTTGTAGAGATGGGATTTCGCCATGTTGCTCAGACTGGTCTCAAACTCTTTGGCTTAAGCAATCCTCCCACCTCAGCCTCCCAATGTGCCAGGATTACTAGTGTGAAACACTGTGCCCAGCCCAACTATTATTTTTCATTGCTAAAAATGGTAAAATTACAGATATAATTTAAAAATATAATATGGCATATAGTATCTGTGATCTCACAACCCAGAAAGTCAATGTTAACATTTTGGAAAATTCATTTAAAAAATACTGGTTTGGGGCCGGGTGCAGTGGCACATTCCTGCAATCCCAACACTTTGGGAGATCAAAGTGAGAAAATCACCTGAACTCAGAAGTTTAAGAACAGCTTGGGCAACATGGCAAAATACTATCTCTATCAAAAATACAAAATTATTCAGGCATTATGGGTTTGTGCCAGTAGTCCCAGGTGCTTGGGAGGCTGAGGCAGGTGGATCATTTGAACCTGGGAGTTTGAGAAAAACCTGGGTAAAATAGTGAGGCCCCCCTCTCTACAAAAAAATTACAAAAATTAGTTGGATGGTGATGTGTATCTGTGGTCTCAGCTACTGGGCAGGCAGAGGCAGGAAGACTGCTTGAGCCTAGAAGGTGGAGGTTGCAGTGAGCTGAAATCACACCACTGCACTCCAGCCTGGGTGATAGCATGAGACTCCATCTCAAAAAAAAAGTACATATATATATATGCAATATATATACAAAAAAGTTTATATGTGACATATACATATATATGCAACATATATATGTATATTGCTTTTTTAAAAGAGTGAATCAATCCTACTTTATTAAAGTCTATAAATGGCTGTTTTAAAAACAGGGGAATGATATTATGCAATCCTATTTATCTTTTTTTTTTTTTTTTTGAGATGGAATCTTATCTGTCACCTAGGCTGGAGTGCAATCTTGGCTCACTGCAGCCTCCACCTCCTGAGTTCAAGTGATTCTCCCACCTCAGCCTCCCAAGTAGCTGGGATTACAGGTGTGTGCAACCACGCCTGGCTAATTTTTGTAATTTTAATAGAGACAGGGTTTCACCATGTTGGCCAGGCTGGTCTCAAACTCCTGACCTCAGGTGAACCACCCGCCGTGGCCTCCCAAACTGTTGGGATTACAGGTGTGAGTCACTGCACCCAGCCCCTATTTATCTTTTAAATGATCACTGTGGTTCCATCCTAGTGACACAAGAGGCTGAGCAAATGCACTCACACTTCCTCTTACCATTGACACATGGAAATTCAGGTTAAAAAACACAATCACTCAAAAAAATGAAACCTCAGGCTGGGTGCAGTGGCTCACACATATAATCCCAGCACTTTGGGAGGCCAAGGCAGGTGGATCATCAGACGTTGGGAGTTCAAGACCAACCTGACCAACATGGTGAAACCCTGTCTCTACTAAAATAAAAAAATTAGCTGGGTGTGTTGTTATGTGCCTGTAATCCCAACTACTTGGGAAGCTGAAGCAGGAGAATCTCTTGAACTTGGGAGGCAGAGGTAGCAGTGAGCTGAGATCATGCCACTGCACTCTAGCCTGGGTGACAGAGTGCCTCTAAAAAAAAAAAAAAGGAAGCTGGCATGGTGGCTCAGCCTGTAGCCTGTAATCCCTGTAATTTGGGAGGCTAAGGCCGGCAGATCACCTGAGGTCAGAAGTTCAAGACCAACCTGACCAACATGGTGAAACCCCATCTCTACTAAAATACAAAAACTTAGCTGGGCATGGTGTTACATGTCTGTAATCTCACGTACTCAGGAGGCTGAGGCAGGAGAATCACTTGAACCCAAGAGGTGGAGGTTGCAGTGAGCTGAGATCATGTCATTGCATTGCACTCCAGCCTGGGCAACAGAGTGACTCCGTCTCAAAATATAAGAAAAAAAAGAAAAGAAAAGAAAAAGAAACCTCAAAGTCCTAGACCTGAAGACTGAAATTGCAGCCAGAGTAATAAATATGAACTAATTCCCCAGTAAGTGATTAACATCTCAGATGACACAGGGTTCAGACAAACAAGAAATGAAACCTCACCAACAGAGAGACAAAAAAGCCAGAGCTGGAAATTAGTTCCCTCAAAAAGTGCAGTATAACTGCTCAAAGAGTTCACCTTGCCCACGGCCTAGACAGAGTGGATTTATCAAGATAGGGAAATTGCAATAGAGAAACATTAATTCATGCAGAACCAGCTATGTGGGAGACTGAAGTTTTATTATTATTCCAATCAGTCTCCCTGAACATTCCAGGCTCAGAGTTTTTAAGGACAACTTGGTGGGTTGGGGGAAGCCAGTGAGCCGGGAGTACTGATCGGTCAGGGATGAAATCATAGGTAATTAAAGCTGTCCTCTTGCTGAACCAGTTCCTGGATGGGGACCAATTTATTGATCTGAGTGGTGCCAGCTGATTCATCAAGTGCAGGGTCTGCAAAATATCTCAAGCACTGCCATCTTAAGAGCAGTTTAGGGAGGGCCAGAATCTTGTAGTCTCCAGGTGCATAACTCCTACATCACAATTTCTAATTTTCTGGCTAATGTTAGTCCTAAAAAGGCAGTCTAGTCCCCTGGCAAGAAGAAGCTCTGCTTTGGAAAGGATTGTTATCATCTATGTTTTACACTATAAACTAATTTTCTCCAGAGTTAGTTGAGCCTACGCCCAGGAATGAAAAAGGACAGCTTAGAGGTTAGAAGCAAGATGTAGTTGGTTAGGTTAGACCTCTTTCACTGTCTCAGTCACAATTTTATAAAGGCAGTTTCACCAGGATATCAATAAAACAGTTCCTTTACTGTGTTTGTACATACAGGGCAAGACCTAGAGAAAATCCTGGGAAGCTTAACATTTCTTAATGTAGAGACTAAACCCTTTCCTTTGCTTAACTGTCCAAACACTGCTCTATGCAGTGAGAATCTGTGGTATCCTCTTTCTCAGTCACCCCACAGGTAAAGTCCATTCTCAAAGCTGGGATACAAAGTTTGTCAATATGGAATTGCTTCTTATGGAAGTCAAAAGTAGAGCTCCAGTCATAATTTGGTAATTTTTGCAAAAAAGCATTTTTCCTTCCTGAAGTTCGGTTTGCTCCATGACAATCCTCTGGCTTTTGGTGTTGCAGAACTATCTTGTCTTTGTTTTCTTAAACTGCATTATGTTCCCATGTATATTACAAATGTCTGGTGCTTATCAATGTATGTTCTTAATAGATGACACACTCCCAGTAGGGACACCATTTTTTCTTATTGCCTTCATATCTCTGACATTGCTCCCTTTAAAGTGAGTGATATGACTTGGATCTGTGTCCCTGCCCAAATCTCGAGTTCAGTTGTAATCCCCAATGCTGAAGGTGGGGCCTGGTGCGAGGTTACTGGATCATGGGGGCAATTTCTAGTGGTTTAGTGATCTCCTTCTAGTACTGGTCTCATGATACAGTTCTCAGAAATGTGGATGTTTAAAAGTGTGTGGCACCTCCTCTCTCTCTCTGGCTCCTACTCTGGCTGTGTAAGACTCCTGCTTCCCCTTCACCTTCTGCCATGATTATAAGTTTCCTGAGGCCTCCCCAGCCATGCTTCCTGTACAGCCTGCAGAACCATGAGCCAATTAAATCTTTTCTTTATAAATTACGCAGTCTCAGGTAGTTCTTTATAGCAGTGTGAGAACGGGCTAATACAGTGAACAACAAGAAACCTTCAATTCTTTGTATTTTATTAGAAGAGATGGATTTGTTTCTTAATTGACACAGAGAAATTGAATTGGGGGTTTGAAAAATACATAGTGACCCAGCAATGTGACTCACTCCTGTAACCAGTACTTTGGGAGGCCGAGGTGGGCAGATCACCTGAGGTCAGGAGTTGGAGACAAGCCTGGGAAACATGGCAAAATCCTATCTCTAATAAAAACACAAAAGTTAGCCAAGGGTGGTGGTGTGCACCTGTAGTCCCAGCTACTCAGGAGGCTGAGGCAGGAGAATCACTTTAATCCGGGAGGCGAAGGTGGCAGTGAGCTGAGATTACACCACTGCACTCCAATCCACCTTGGGTGACAGAGGAGATTCCATCAAAAAAAAAAAAAAAAAAGAAGCCGGGCAAGGTGGCTCAAGCCTGCAATCCCAGCACTTTGGGAGGCCAAGACAGGAGGATCATGAGGTCAGGAGATCCAGACCATCCTGGCTGACACGGTGAAACCCCATCTCTACTAAAAAATACAAAAACTAGCCAGGCGAGGTGACAGACACCTATAGTCCCAGCTACTTGGGAGGCTGGGACAGGAGAATGGCATAAACTGGGAGGCGGAGCTTGCAGTGAGCGGAGATCCAGCCACTGCACTCCAGCCTGGGTGGCAGAGCAAGACTCCGTCTCAAAAAAAAAAAAAAAAAAAGGAAAAAGAAAAACACCAAACAAAAACATACTATCACACAGTCTGGAATTCTAAATCAATTCTGCATACACTCTTTGGATTACCTTACATCTGCAATGGTGTTACAATGATATAGTAACACATATGCACTCATCAAAACCCAGAGAGTGTACAACAGACGTGGTAATACCTGATAGAAACTATGGACTTTAGTTCAAAAATAATGTATTGTGAAAGGAAAATACATCTCATGATCCCAAAATTACTAACTTGAAGGGAAAAGTCGAGCTGGGAACTGTGTCCGGCAAACCTGCCTCCCATTTTATTCCTAAATAAGATAACTGCAAAGATAAAAAAGCAGCATCCCTTCCTCACAATTTGCCCACAAGGAAACCCTCGTGGACAAAGAGCAGAAGGAACTCAAAGTCATCCCTTGGCTCCTGTGAGACCAACGTATATCTGATGGCTTCCTCTACCCTACTGTTTCAGTAAGCCAGACTGAGGCATAAGTGACTAATTCCTGTAAATTCTGCATTTCAGTGAAAGGCTAATCAGAAACTCAGAAGAATGTAACCATTTTTTCTCTTATCTACCTATGATCTGCAAGACCCCTCCCGCTTCAAGTTGTCCTGCCTTTCCAGACTGAACCAAATGTACATCTTATGTATATTGATTGATGGCTCATGTCTCCCTGAAATGTATAAAACTAAGTTCTGCCTTGACCACCTTGGACAAACATCAACAGGACTTCTTGAGGCTGTGTCACCAGTGTGTGCTTAACCTTGGCAAAATAAATTTTCTAAATTGACTGAGACCTGTCTCAGATAGTTTGGGTTCAAAGTATCAACATTGCCTTCTCAGTTGTCACAAATGTATTACACAAATCTGAGACTGGAAAACAGATTGAATGAGACAGCATAAATGAAAAATAAAATTCAGGCTGGGCGTAGTGGCTCAAGCCTGTAATCCCAGCACTTTAGGAGGCCAAGATGGGCAGATCACGAGGTCAGGAGATCGAGACCATCCTGGCTAACACAGTGAAACTCTGTCTCTACTAAAAAAATACAAAAAACTAGCCCAGTGAGGTGATGGGCGCCTGTAGTCCCAGCTACTTGGGAGGCTGAGACAGGAGAATGGCATAAACCCAGGAGGAGGAGCTTGCAGTGAACTGAGATCTGGCCACTGCACCCCAGCCTGTGTGACAGAGAGAGACTCCATCTCAAAAAAAAAAAAAAAAAGAAAAAAAAAAAGAAAGAAAAAAAAAAAAGAAAAATAAAAATCTAAGCATCCCAGTTGGGTGCAATCCCAGTTGGGTGCAATATCTCACACCTGTAGTCCCACCACTTTGGAAGGCCAAGGCTGGCAGATTACTTGAGGTCATGAGTTCAAGACCAGCCTGGCCAACATGGTGAAACTCCAGATCTACCAAAAACATAAAAAATTAGCCATGTGTGGTGTGCACCCCTGTAATCTCAGCTACCCGGGAGGCTGAGGCAGGAGAATCACTTGAACCCAGAAGTTGGGAGTTGCAGTGGGCTGAGATCATGCTGAGAGGTGAAGCCAGCTGAACTTCCTGGGTAGAGTTGGGACTTGGGGAAATTTTCTGTCTTACAAGAGAATTGTGAAACACACCAACGAGGAACTTTCCTGTCTTACAAGAGGATTGTAAAATACACCAATCAGCAGGAGTTTAAAACTAGCCAATCACAGGAAGGATTGAAAAAAGGGCACTCTGATAGGACACAAATGGAACATGGGAGGGGCCAATAAGGGAATAAAAGCTAGCCACCCCAGCTAGCAGTGGCAACCTGCTGGGGTTCCCTTCCACACCATGGAAGCTTTGTCTTTTCGTTCTTCACAATAAAACTTGCTACTGCTCACTCCTTGGGTCTGTGCCATCTTTAAGAGCTGTAACACTCACTGTGAGGGTCCATGGCTCCATTCTTGAAGTCAGAGAGACCCCGAACCCACCAACAGGAATCAACTCTGAATACAACACCACTGCACTCCAGCCTGGGTGACAGAGTGAGACTCCATCGCAAAAAAAAAAAAAAAAAAAAAAAAAAAAAAAAAAAAAAAAAAATCTAAGCCTCCCTCTCCTGACCATCTGAATCTGACTGGACCCCTCCTCCTGGACAAAGACTTTCCTAATTAACCTGAAAAACTGATTCAGCATGGGCATGGTGGCTCACACCTGTAATCCCAGCCCTTTGGGAGGCCAAGATGGGTGGATCACCTGAGGTCAGGAGTTCAAGACCAGCCTGGCCAACAGGGTGAAACCCTGTCTCTACTAAAAATACAAAAAAACTATCTGGGCTTGGTGTCACAAGCCTGTTATCCCAGTTACTTGGCACTCTGAGCCAGAAGAATTGCTTGAGCCTGGGAGGTGGAGGTTGCAGTGAGCCGAGATCTTGCCATTGCATTCCAGCTTGGGTAACAAAAGAGAAATTCCATCTCAAAAACAAACAAACAAACAAACAAAAAACTGGTTCTGGCCATTGCAGAAAGGGAAGGTCGGATAAGCGTTGTTATACCCTCCTCCTTTTGAAATTAGGAAAAACTGACCAGCATTAACATCACCACAGTCCTTAAGTTGATAAGAAACATTTATAATCTATTCTCTCTGAAGCCTGCTACCTGGAGGCTTCATCCATGTGATATTAATAAAACCTTGGTCCTCTCAACCTTTTATCGTCATAAGTCAGGCATTCTTTTCTATTGATAATAACTTGCCCAATTATCAATCAGAAAATTTTTTACTCTACCTATGACCTGGAAGCTCCCCCAGCATGGAGTTGTCCTGCCTTTCTGAATTGAACAAATGTACATCTTACATGTATTTGATTATTGTCTCATGTCTCCCTAAAAGGTATAAAATTAGGCTGTGCTCCAGCCACCTTAGATGCATGTCTTCAGGCTCTCCTGAGGGCTGTGTTATCAGAGGCATTTGTACCGGGGCAACTCTATCTTGACTAGGGGCTGGGTAAAATAAAGTTGAGACCTACTGGGCTGCATTTCCAGGAAGTTAAGGCATTCTAGGTGACAGGAAGAGACAGGACATTAGCACAGGATACAGGTCACAAAGACCTTGCCTATAAAACAGCATACTGTAAAGAAGCTGGCCAAATCCCATTAAAACCAAAATGACAATGAGATTGACATCTGGTTGTCCTCAATGCTCATTATACACTAATTATAATTCATTAGTGGCTAAAAGACACTCTCCCCAGTGCCATGACAGCTTACACACACCATGGTAACATCAAGAAGTTACCCTATATGGTCCCAAAAGGGGAGGAACCCAGGTCTGGGAAATGCCCACCCCTTTCCCAGAAAACTGATAAATAACTCACCCTTTGTTTAGCAGATAATCAAGAAGTCCTAATAACAATAAATATAAGCAGTTGAGCAGCCTACATCACTGCTCTGCCTACGGAGTAGCCATTCTTTTATTCCTTTAGTTTCTTAATAAACTTGCGATCATTTTATGAACTCACATTGAATTCTTTCTTGTATGAGGTCTAATAACCCCTCCTATTCTGTAACAGTGTCACGGGTCATTGGTCACTCATATTTGACTCGACATAAATTTCCTCAAACATTTTATAGAGTTTGACTTATTTACATTGGCAAGGGTATAGAAGACCTCTCTGTATTTTCTGGTTATTTTTCTGTAAGACTTAAAGTGCCCTAAAAATACAGTCTATTACGTTAGAGCAAACCAAAACAAGAAAAATGAATGTCTTTTATTTCTGTACTTATATTTTTACTAGAAAACTTAGCTTACAAATGAAGCTACTGAGTGACTCACTCCTCATCTCTAGTACTTGTAGATTTTCTGCAGTGAAACAGTTTAAAGGTGCTCATGCCTCCTCATGTGCAAATAATCCCCAGCCCTTGCACTCCTGCAGGATAGCATGGGTGACTAAACCCCATGGTTCTCTTCCTGCTCACTATGCGGGCTGCCTGAAGAGTCCACAGGAGGACAGCACACAGAAAGAAGGCCAGAATTCTGAAGGAATCCAACTCAAGGATTCAATACCTTTATG
>NW_022681181.1:0-25193 GCF_009764315.1 Trachypithecus francoisi | reverse complement strand
ACAATTAATAATTTATTTAAACTTTAAAAATCAAATTTAGATTTCATTTTATGAATACATGTTTTCATATTTTTTTCTGCTATGTTTTCTTCAAGGAAAAGACTTTTGATACTTTAATAGTGAAAGAAACTTGAAGATTTTTCCAAAGTATCTTAATAGTGAAAAAACTCTGTATGTTGTACGTAGTCTATATAGTCCACAAGTTAATCTCTTTAATATTTTTCTCTATATTAAATCTAACATTAAAATAATTTCATACCTCAGTTTTCTAATTATACTTTCATATGCTACATAAATATAAAAATCAGTATCTTGAAAAGCACTGCAATATGAATATGAATGAAAACATAAATGGAATTTTTAAATGTGAAAGTTAATACACCAATTACTATAAATGGAAAATAAAGTCTACAGAAGCTTAGAAGAAATGAAATCTATTGGTTTTTGGCTAAATAACAAGATAAAGTGACAACACCACATGCAAATTGTTTTTGTTTTTTTTTTTTTTTTTTTTTTTTTTTTTTTTTTGAGACGGAGTCTTGCTCTGTCGCCTGGGCTGGAGTGCAGTGGCCGGATCTCAGCTCACTACAACCTCCACCTCCCGAGTTTACACCATTCTCCTGCCTCAGCCTCCCAAGTAGCTGGGACTACAGGCGCCCGCCACCTCGCCCGGCTAGTTTTTTTGTATTTTTAGTAGAGACGGGGTTTCACCGTGTTAGCCAGGATGGTCTCGATCTCCTGACCTCGTGATCCGCCTGTCTCGGCCTCCCAAAGTGCTGGGATTACAGGCTTGAGCCACCGCGCCCGGCTGCAAATTGTTAACAACACATTTAACATTCCATATTTTCACCACTGAATGTCTAATTAATACTTAAATAAGCAGGCAGCTTCAAACTTTGTAATTCCAACATCTGCACAATGTTACAAATTCTTTAGATTTGAAGTTTTTGAAGATAATGGATAGCCACACTGAAATTAATATCCTATAATATATAGTGTTACATTACTGGTTTTGTTTGTTTGTTTGTTTGTTTGTTTGTTTTTTGTTTTGTTTTTACCTTTTTTACCTTGCTTATAATACTTATTTGCTTTCCTTTGGAATCATGACATAAGAAGATAATCCGTTACTCTGAGCAGGGTTACCATATTATATTATACACACACACACACATACACACACACACACAAGTTTTATTTTCTTTTCCTGGCTTCATCTTTCACTGGCTTGCTATCAGTCAAATACAGAATTGGAAAAAAGGTATGGGGGCAAAAGACTTAAGAAATACCAATTAGGCCAGACAGAGTGACTTGCACCTGTAATCTCAGCACTTTCAGAGGCCAAGGCAGGTGGATAGATTGAACTCAGGAGTCGGAGACCAGGTTACATGGTGAGATACCCGTCTCTAAAAAAAAATATACAAAAATTAGCCGGGTGTGGTGGCCCGCACCTGCAGTCCCAGCTACTTGGGAGGCTGAAGTCGGAGAATCACCTGAGCCTAGGAGGAAGAGGTTTCAGTGAGCCAAGATCACGCTATTGTACTCCAGCCTGGGGAATGAAGGGAGTCAGTCTCTCTCTCTCTCTCTCTCTCTCTCTCTCTCTCTTTCTCTGTTTCTCTAACTCTTTCACACACACACACACACACACGCACACTCAGTCATATTTTGGTCTTGATATTCTCTTTGAAGAATTTATACAGTACATAATACCTTATTGCTAATATAGACACTATGTTACCTGGCAGGTTTCTAGAACTTAAATGTGTTCAGAGGGTAGATATCGTGTCAAAAGTTCTTACCACAAAAAAAGACAGACAAAAAATAAAAAATAAATAAAATAAAAACAAAGGCACATGAGGACACTTTGGGAGGTGCTAGATATATCTATTACCTTGGTTACAGTGAGGTTGCTACTGGTGCTTATGTGTCTAAACACATGAAGTTGTATATTATAAATATGTGCAGTTTTTGTATATCAATCATATCTCATCAAAGCTGTTAAAATTTTATTTAGGCTTCCTCTTGATATATTCACCTCACAAAAAAAGATAATACTAACCCAAGGCTGTGGATAGAGATTGCCACTTATTATAGGTGTTATTTGATAACTACATTTTAAATATGTGAAATTAAACTTAGAAAGGTTAATTCTTGTATGTTATGTGGTAAATACTTAGTGAAATCTGTATAGTGAAGATAAGAATTTTGCATTATTCAATTTCCTAACGTTTTTCTATGAAATTTTCTTTTATAACAGATTTTGCCATTTTTCAAATTTTGTTTTGATATTTTTTTCTTTGCTGTCTTGTTTAGCCAGTAATACTGCTGAGACTCTAAAACAACATATAAGAAAACTACAAATTACTTACTTTAGGAAACTATGTAAATAACATATTTGTAAAAACTCATTGTCTTTCTTCAAATATTAATTTTCAGTTCAGTTACATACTGCCATATTCTTTCAGCTATTTCTTATATGACCTAGTAACAGGGAGTAAAAATAAAATAAAACCTGTCATTAAAATTATGTCTCTATCTCATTATTTTATAGAATTACCTAAGTGGAATAAATGTGTCAACTAGGAAGCAGAGAAAATAAAAGTAATACTTTTGCAAGTGAAGTCGTGCACGTTTTCAAAAGTACTGGACATCGTTACATACTAAATAGCAACTCTGTACAGTTATACATATTAATATATGTATATTCTGTTTCATTTTATGGAATATTTCTATTATTGTTTGATGTAACGTACATTCTCTTTAGATTTTTATAGAGCCTATTAACCCTTAGAAGAAGATAAGACATTTAACATCTTTAATCCTACCTGCTTTAAGAAGTAATTTTCATGAATTCCATGTAGAAATTATATTTAAGATTTCTATTTGCTTAATATGATTGTGACGTAAATATCTTGATGAACACAGAAATATAAAACATAAACAATAATAGAGTAGCACATCAGAAATGTAAACATTAGAATGAACACTATTCCTAATGTTAATGCTGTGTTAAAATTTGCTGATAAAGTCATACAACCAAGAACCATTTGAATAATTTTGGCATGCACAACATACAAGTTGAAAATAGAACACAATACAAATGGGAATCTGGAATCTGAGTTTTAGAAGTAACAGCAGTTGCTTATTTTAAAAAGTTCTGTGATCAATAAAGAGAAGTTTATAGCAACAAAGTCAAACTATCATACTTAATTTAAATTACCCTGTTAAATAGTATGTTAAAATTGTTTTAAAAGCACACACTATGCTATTTTTGTCAAAATGATTTGGTTGACTAAGGTAAATAAACACTAAAACCTCACACATTTCCCGTTTGCAATATAATATTTTAATTGTAGAGAAGGAGCATCAAACATTTTGAGAGTCTATAAATCCTCTTCAATGGTGAACTTTTTCATATTTAGAGAACATCATATCCCACATTTTTATTTTCACTGTGCCTCAGGTCTAATTCAGTGAGACTATATTTTAGTTTTGCTCAAATATTTTCTCAAAACTCCCATATATCTGCAGCATCAGTTTGCTAACAAAGTTACCTTGTTAAATTTTAATCCAAATATTTTCCCCACTACTGGTCTAGACAGATGATTTTAAAAGTTGCTCATTTCATTACATCTTTAGTGACTCTTTTTACAGAGACCTAAACACCAAGTATTTGGGGCACCTAGACCTCAATAGTTTACTCATGCACTATACATCTTCCCATACAGGGATTTTTGCATAGTGCTAAATCCTCATCTGAGCTCTACAACTCATCCTAATTACACTTTAGACACTAGTTACCACGCTGGGTTAATGAATAAGCCTTTGAAGTTCAAGTATTTTCCTAATAGTTTGGCCAACTTTGTCTAAGAATGTAGCTTTGCCTTCCTGTGACCTAGAATCTTCCTTCTAAGCCTATCTCTACGATTGAATGAATGCAACCTGATACCAATGCTCATTTATGCTACTTTCCTATCACTATTTTTGCTGTTTTTCCAATATTTCTAATGCCAAATCATTGTATAATCTTGACATTTCAGTTATAGTCCATCCACCTCTTCTTTTTTCCTGATAATTCATGTCATATGGCACTTTTTTTCATGACCACTTGCTACCTCATATTTCTTTCTCATGTGTATCTTATATCCTATCTTATATGACTTGTTCATGTACCCTTTTTCAACAAATATCTTAAGTAGGTATATCTAGATTCCAAAAATCATCTAATTTTGACCTAGTGCACTAAATAAACCTATTCTTAGAGAATCATCTTAGGGCAACTTTGACCAATGTGGAATACTCACTAGAAGAATTGGTCATATTTAATAAGCCAAGCAGTAAGTCATCAGAATTGAAGAATATAATAACCAAACACTAGAATACATTACTTTACCCATGTGCAACTCTCTGTGGGATTAGGGTCTCAACAGCTGACTTTATTTTGTATTCATTTTCCTGTATGTGAAATTATGATAAAATATTCCTAAATTCTCAAAAAAGTTTGTCTTTTATCGTCAGTTTTGTACACACGCATTTGTGTGTCTCCCAAAATTTCACTCAGTCATTTCTCTGTATAATATTAAAAACAAAAATTCTGTGTAATGTTTTTAATGTTCTTTTCTTACTACAAATAAAACTTTGCATTTAGAGATTATTGTTATATAATCTGAAACATATTTGATATCTTGCTCTTCAATGTGATCCATAATTATTAAAAATATGGCCTTCTAATTTTGTATTTTTGTCATCATAAAATATCAAGGAGCATATACGTTATTCATTTTTAATTCAAACATTTCTGCAGCAGAAGGTGCTGAGCAAAATCAGTATTTGGTAAGTTTTCTCACTTAACTTCCACTCTGTTTGTTAAAACTCTATTTCAGTGACCAGCTTGAGATTTCCATCTGGAATTCAGCTTGCTTTTCAGAATTCTTCCAGAATATAGTGCTACTATTTATTTGAGATTTGCTAATGTCCTCACAGAGTCAATGCAAAAAAAAAAAAATGCTGTGTTTGTGGTTTTTGAATCAGAAAGCTGTTGGCACTGAAAAATGAAGAACAAATCATTGCATCCTGGCAAGATCCAAAAGCACTGGACCATTAACACTCAATCATTTTGAGCCAAACTTACTTTCCTAAGATTTGATCTCTTTCCTGAGATGATGTGGGTTTTCAGAAAATATACAGGTGCCTTTTCAAAGAATGAAAGATGTGGATTTATTTTTTTCTAAATGACTATAACCTGTTTAAGAAGACTCAATATATAAAAGTAGCAAATGGCTTTGCTTCATAGAGTTACCTTCACTATTGCAACTTTTTTATTTCTGCACTGAAATTCTGATACTACTAAAATTACTCTCTATCATGATTTTTTTTTTTTTTGCATTTAGGATATTCTATTACATATGCTTATGTAGAAAGCAAGATGAAGTTAAGTACTTAGTATAAACAGATGCATCCCAATTCTACCAGGAAAAAAATGTTGCCATTCAAATTAATCTAACGAAACTTCATTGTGTGTGTTTGTCTGTGTGTGTGTGAGTGTAAAGGTCCCTTTAAACACCATTTTATCACGGCTCTGATACCATTTAAGCACCGTATATTCTGACTGGTCACAGAACAGCAGTGAAGTGGAACTGACAGTGACTGACAATTACAGAAGAAATAAAATGGCTTCCAGAAGTGTGCGGAGACCTGTGGACCTCAATCAGCTGAACTACAAATCCATTAGATGACTTAATTTTGTGTATCCAACTGTGAGATATATTTACCATCACACTGACAAGAACGATAGATAATAAATGCAGCCTCTAACACAGCTCACCAAGTGGTCAGTGTGATCCCAGCCCTGAATTATCTGATGTGGTTCCAAATACCGCTTATAGGTAAAAACCGATAAATTATCATAGAGCTTAAAAGAAAAAAAGGCTAAGGTAAATGACTAATGTCATCACTTGCTTAAGAAGGCAAACTTCATATTTTAAAAATGTTAATTATCAAATCCAAATATTCTCATAAGTCAACTGTTGGAAAGAGAAGATGCACTGAATCATTTTAAATTAATGTTTATTTTTAAATCAGCAAGGTTGCAAAATAAGTGATCACCATTGGTTTTAAAACAGGTTTGTCCAAATTCCTTGTGTTTTGGAAGTTTGAACATATTAGAAATGGTGCATTTGCCAACGGATACTTCCTTAAAAAGGTGATAACATACAGTTTGTACGAAAATTCTGTTAATTATATTGCCCTTTGCCTTTTTAGGTTTTCTGTAGGAGTTAAATACAATATATTTTGTTAAATGTTTAACACCATATGCAACATTGGTAGGGGAGATATAAACGTCAGCTATTGTCCTATGTGCCAAGACAATCACATAGACAGACAGACAGACACACACACACACAAAGACACACATGGAGGGAGAGGAAGTAAAGATTAGGAAGCAACACATAATGTATCAGTAGGCAATGGACCACTAGTGATTTTCATAGTCTTTTTTATTTTCTTCTTTATACTGCTTACATTTTCAGTGTTATACAATGAGCGTGTATTACTTCTGCAATCAGAAGAAGGTGGCATAAACCTCACCTTAATATAATAAAACAAAATTACTGGCCAGGCACAGTGCTGCACTGTCCTGCTACAGCTGCGGGGCTGACTGCCTGAATTAGGCACAGAGACGGCCTTGTCCCCGGTGTCAGGGCTCTTGGTGGTGCAGGCAAAGTGCCCAGTTGCTCTCCTGCTGCTGTGCCCATGTACAGGTGGCAGCTGGAGCTGAGCGCTCAGGAGGGGCCGGCAGGGTTGGTCCCAGAAAGCGTGAGGATCGCCGAGTGAACCGCCCTCCCAGCCCAGGGTCGACGCTTCCTTGGCCCGTGCCCAGAGCTCAGGGTTTCAGGCGCTGGGCTCTGTGCAGCTGCCCAGTATAGGCTGAGCGGCAGGTTCCCGCCCTGGCAAGGCATCCAGCCATGGAATCCTCACTGCTGTTGGTGGCGGGCAGGGTCAGGGGGATTTCCACCCCTGCTGCGGGAGCCACCTGGCGGTGGTAGCTGCAGCTGAGCGCATGGCAGAGGCTGGCAGGGCTGGTCCCAGACACCCTGAGGGTCGCTGGGTGCATCGGCCTACCACCCTAGGGTCTGCTCTTCCTTAGCCTGCTCCCAGGACGCGGTGTACCAGCGCTAGACTCTGAGCAGCCTCCAGGATGGGGCTGAGCGGTGGATTCCTGCCCTGCTGCAGCTACAGTCTGAATTAGGCGCCCCCACAGTATCTGGCCCTGGGTAAGTACTACTGGTGGCTTGGACAGAGATGGGGGTTGCCACAGCTGCTACGGGGCTGAGCAGCGGATTCCTGCCCCCCTGCAGATACAGGACCGACTACCTGACTTAGGTGCCTTGGAAGCATCCGGCCCTGGGGTCTTTGCTGCTGGTGTCTGTGGGCAGGGTCCGTGCTGCCACTACTACTGCTCTGTGCCATGCACAGGTGCCAGCTGCTGCTGAGCCCGAGGCGGATGCTGTCAGGGCTGGTCTGAGGCTGCCTGGGTGCTGAGTGCACGGCCCTTCCACCCTAGGGTCCGTGATTCCTAGGCCGGCGCCCAGATTGCGGGGTCGTGGGCGTTGGACATCGTGCAGCCATGAGGATCTGGTTGGGTGCAGATTCCCGCCCTCCTGCAGCTGAGAGGACAACCTCCTAATGCGAGCTGCAGTGACCTCTGGCTCTGCGGTCTGCGCTGCTGCTGGAGCTGGCAGAGACCAGAGCTGCCACTGCTGCTGCTTCCAGGACTGTGCAGGTGGCAGCTGCAGCTGAACCCGCGACGCAGTCTGGCAGGGCTTGTTCCAGAAGCCTTGAGGGTCCCCGAGTGCACAGGCCTCCCTCTGTAAGGTCCAGTCTTCCTTGCCGGCGCCCAGAGAGTGGGATTGCAGGCGCTGAGCACAGTGTAGACGCTGGGATGGGACCGAGTTGCAGGTTTCTGCCCTCTGGCTGCTGGGGGGGCCGACAGCCTGAGTTAGGCGCCAGCGGCGGCTTTTGGTCATGGGGTCCGCACTGCCGGTGGCTTGGACAGGTTCGGGACTGCCACAGCTGCTATAGTTCACCGTGTGCACGTGGCAGCCGCCCCGGAGCCCACCACTGAGGCTGCAGGGCTGGTCCAGTCCCAGACGTCCTGAGGATCATTTGCCTGCGCCCAGAGCACCGGATGGCGGGCGCTGGGCACTGTGCAGCCTCCAGGAATCCCTCAAAGGGCAGATTCCTGCTCTCCTGCAGCTGTGGGCCGATTGCCTGACTTTGCCACTCGGTGGCGTCTGGCTCTAGGGTTTCGGGGCGCTGGTGTCGCTGGCAGAGTCCGAGTTTGCCACCACTGCGCGCCATGAGCAGGTAGCAGCTGCAGCGGAGCTTTAGACAGAGGCCGGCAGGGCTGGCCCCAGATAGCCTGAGGGTCAGGAAGTGCAGCGTCCTCCCACCCTAGGTCCGCTCTTCCTCTGCTCTTACCCAGAGCCGGTCGTGCGGGCGCTGGGCTCTGTGCAGCCGCCAAGATGGGGCTCAGCAGCAGATTTCCGCCCTGCTGCAGCTGGAGGAGGAATACCTGAATTAGCCGCTGAAGAGGCATCTGGCCCTGGGGTTCCTGCTGCTGGTGACGCGGCCACAGTCAGGGTTGGTTCCAGGTGGCAGCTGCTGCTAAACCCATTGGGAGCCTTAGGGTCACCAAGTTCACCGTCCTTTCATGGTAGTATCTGATCTTTGGCCCGCGCCCAGAGTGCAGGGTCGCCTCGCTGGGCACTGCATAGCCTTTGGGAGGGGGGTCAGCGGCAGTTTCACATCCTCCTGCAGCTGCGTGGCCTAAAGTCTTAGGTGCGGAGGCGCTCTCTGGCCCTGCTGTCCACGCTGCTGGCGGCGGGGACAGGGTTAAGAGTTGCCACTGCTGCTCCCGTACGCCATCCGCAGGTGGCAGTTGCAGCTGAGCCCACAGTTGAGGCTGTTGGGGCTGTTCCCAGATGGTCAGAGTGTGGCAGAATTCACCGACATGCCACCCTAGGGTCCGCTCTTTCTTGGCCCGCACCCAGAGCGCCGGGTCACAGGTCCTGGCCCTGTGCAGCCACAGGGATGGTACTGAGTGCAGGTTCTTGTCTTCCTGAGATGCAGGCTGACCACTGGAATTAGGCCCTGTAGTGGCATCTGACCCTAGCGTCCCAGCTGCTGGTGGCGTGGGCGGGGTTGAAGTCGCCTCCCTTGCTGTGTGCTATTTACACTGTTCTCTGGAACAGGCTGGTCTGTGCTGTGTATGGTCAGTGGAGTCTTCTCTGGACATTCTTCACTGATTTCTGCTGATGTGGCTCATCTTCTCTTTGATTTCGCATGTACTGGCACCCACTGATGAAGTTTCTGGTCACCCAAGGCCATTTTCCTCCAGCCTCCACGACCTCACATTCTGAGGCCAGCATGTCCCACCTGCGGCCTCCACTGGTCTGGTCAAACCAGTTGTGAGTCCCCCTCCCACCGAGGTTGGAGAGACTGGCTTTTCAGGCAGCACCCACCAGCTAAGAGTAAGGGAATTGATCTCTCAGGCACTTCCCGCTGTCCTGCCACTCTGTTGTGGGCCACCCTATGTGCACTAGAGAAGTAAGACACCAGCCTGCATATTTTCTGATCTTTCTTTGTCTATTTTTTCTTATCTATTTGAGCCAGTCCCAGGAGGATGCTGAGGGTGAATACGGTATCAGAGACACAGGCAGAGCCATAGTCACATCTTCTGGGAACTTTCTCCTTCCTGTGTAGTTAAAAGCTTTTCTCTTCCTCTTGGTCATAGACATTCTGCTTACATTAAACCTTTGACTAAAACCATCCCCTCAGCTTGATAAAATTCTAGACAGGATTATTTCTGATTCTAGGTTCTTTCTTTATAGCATGTTTTAGAAATGTTATCATTGTAAATTCTTTCTCTGCCTCTTTGATATATAAATCTTTGTAAGAACCCACCTGCCAGTTTTACACTTCAGAAATGTCCATTTCAAGGACCTCAGAGCCATCCCTTTGAAATACAATTCTCAAGAAAGGTAACACCATTATCTCCCAGACTCCATGACAGAGTAAGAGTCAAATTTTGGTGGGTATATTGCTCTAATTTGTAAAATTACCTTCTGTCATAAAGATAAAAGATAGCTTAATATTCCTTTGAAAAAAGACAACTAGCAAAGACAAGTGGTCTACGATCTCCCCCTCATCCCAGCTCTTAAAATCTCTACTGCTGTTTGTTTCAGAGGAGCCAAGTTCAGACTAAGTTCTGGCCTCTACCCTTTTGTAACAGCCTTCAATAACAACTTTTTTACGTGTTTAACTTTGGTGCAATTTTTTCTTTGGCACTTTTCACCCTAACTAGAATTTCCATTAAAGTCATAGTAGGATTCAAGGTAGCCAAACTTGACTCACATAAGTGAGAAACCTTGTTAGGATTTAGAAACCCATATTCTCTTCAATAAATTGTTTCTTGAGACTGTTGCCTTATTAAAACTTTCTAGTTCTTATTTTGGCATTGAAAAGGAGAATGTCAATTTTTAAATAAGTCTCTGCTCACTTTTAATTTCTACTATCACAGTTTTATTGCTTTCCATGGCTGAACAAGGAGAAGACCAGAACACAATTACAAATTAAATTTTATTTAAATTTTACTATTACAATTTTATTGCTTTCTCTGACTGAAAAGAGAAAACTCGAACAAAATGGTGTAGTCTATAAAGGGAGGACTAGAACAAAGAATCACATCTCATTAATACATTTCAGAAAGTTACTTCCATTTAACATCAATGGCGTCATTTAATATTCTTAACTTTCCTATCAAGTAGATGTTATTATTACCTCTATTTTCTAGGACATTAAATATTATATATTATATATAGCCAGCTGAAGGTCATGTAGTATCACAGATATGATAGGCATACAAAGAAATAATGACATTAGAAGCAGAGGATGGAGAAGAATTACAAGGCTAAACCTAGGTTTGTTAAGAGAAAAAGAAAAATGAGGGGGGGCCGGACGCGGTGGCTCAAGCCTGTAATCCCAGCACTTTGGGAGGCCGAGACGGGCGGATCACAAGGTCAGGAGATCGAGACCATCCTGGCTAACACGGTGAAACCCCGTCTCTACTAAAATATACAAAAAATTAGCCGGGCGAGATGGCGGGCGCCTGTAGTCCCAGCTACTCGGGAGGCTGAGGCGAGAGAATGGCGTAAACCCGGGAGGCGGAGCTTGGCAGTGAGCTGAGATCCAGCCACTGCACTCCAGCCTGGGCGACAGAGCGAGACTCCGTCTCAAAAAAAAAAAAAAAAAAAAATGAGGACACAAATTCTTGCTAGAAAAAAATGACTGAGGCAGAGCAAGACTGGCGCAGACCTCTCCAGCTCTCATACCCCTATAGAAACATTAATCGGAGCAACTATCCACATGTGAAATTACCATTACAAGAGCTAACAGACCCTCAGTGCATGAGCAAGGTTATGAAGCATGTTTGGACTGTGAAGATGAGTAAAATCATGGCTTAGACAGGGAGCGAACCAATACTCTGTGACTGTGATACTCCTCCCTCAGGCCATTATGGTACCATCTGCAGAAACTCCCACAGGGCTTATAGTTTTTACACTGAAAAAAATCAGCAGAAGGTTGATATTTGGTTTTTCCACTATACCGAGTGCCTTCACAGTAGACTCACTTCTGTATCAGCCCACAAGTGGCACCATGAGTGCCAAAAGGGATGAACAACCTGAGGCATGCTAAGGACATAAGAGGAGGTAGTTCCAGCAACAGCCTCATGTGTAACAATACACAGACTCTACAGGCTTGATGGCCTGACTTGTTCTCTCCCATAGCCAGGGGGCTCCCTGTGGATCACCCATGGGCCCATCCAGCCAACGGTGCATCAGTGGTGGAGCCATCACAAAACTTACATCTAATGCGGGATCTGGGCTATCTCTAATGCTACAATAGAATACAACTGTAAGTCCACTCAAAGTTTCTTAATAAGTCCACTGAAAAGTAGTCACAAACAAACACAGACTGAGAAGACGCAAATAAATATCCAATTCATCAATGTGTAGACGGAGATGTATATCTACATATAATAATAATAGCTTAGGAAAGTTGTCTCTCCAAATGGACAAAACAAGATGTCAGCAACTGAACTTAAAGACATACAGATGAACGATCTGGCAGGCAAAAAATTCAAAATGGCTGTTTTAAGAAGAACCTGAACACTGAGAAAGCAGAGACACAATTCAGAAATCTACCAGAGAAATTCAACAAATAAATCAAAATAATGGGAAAAAATCAAATGGAAATCCTACAGCAGGAAAGTTCAATAAAAACATTGAAAATCCAATGGAAGGCATCAACAGCAGAAATGATCAAGCAGAAGAAAGAAATAGTGAGCTCAAAGACAGGCTCTTTGAAAATACATATAGTCCGAGTAGAATGAAAAAAAAAAGGAGAATGAAAAGAAACAAAGAAAGTTTATGAGATTTGTGGGACACCAACAAAAGAGCAAATCATTGGTGTTAAAGGGGAACTAAGAATGAAAAAGTGGTACTTTATTCAAATAAACAACAGAAAACTTTTAAACCTGGAGAAACATTAAAATGTTTAGGATGGTCAAAGTGACTAATCATATTTAATCTGAATAGACAACCAAAGACATAGTATAATTAAACTCTCAAAGCTCAAAGACAAAGAGAAGACCCTGAAAGGACTAAGAAAAAGGAAACAAATAACACATAAGAGAATTCCCATATGCCTGGCAGCAGACTTCTTAGCAGAACCACTACAGGCCAGGAGAGAGAGCAGCATAAGAGATTCAAGTGCTGAATTAAACAAAACCCTCAACCATGTATAAAGTATCCAGCATAGCTATCATTTAGAAATAAAAACAGATTGAAACAGTCTCAGACAAACAAAAAGTGAACGAATTCATTGTAATCACACCAGCCTTACAGGAATGCTAAATATTGCTCTTCAAACTGAAAGAAAATGGCAACAATATGTAACGCAAAATATCTGAAGGTATAAACCCATAGGTAGAAGTGAGGATTCAGACAAATTGGAATGCTCTGATATGGTAATAATTGGATGTAAACCATGTATATATCCTTAGTAGGAAGGTTAAAATACAATACAAATAAAATAATAACAATTACAATAATTTGTTAAGGAATAAGCAATATACAAAGATGTAAATTAAGACATCAAAAAATGCAAAATATGAGGGAGTGATGGAGTTAAAGAGTAGAGTGGTTTCTTTTCCCCTTGTTTGAATCAAAATTAAGTTGCTATCTCTTTAAAATAACTTACTGTAATCATAAAATGTTCTTTGCATGCCTTGTGGTAACCACAAAGCAAAAACTTTAATAGATACTCTAAGATTTACCAAAAAAAACAAGAAACCAAAACACACTGATAGAGAAAACTTAACCACAAAGGAAGATAGTGGAATCAATCAATCAATCAATCCAAGTATAAATTTTTTAAAAATATGAAAACAAGTAATAATGTAGTAGTACCAAGTCCTTGCCTATCAATAATTATCTAGTATGTAAATGGATTATCCCATTTAAGGGATATAATGGCTACATATATGAAAAACAAGACCTAACTATAAACTTTCTACAGGAAACTCACTTCATCTGTAAATACACACATAAATTGAAAGTGATCAGATGTTAAAATATGTTTTATAAATATGGAAACCGAAAGCCAGTATAGATATATTTATATCAGATAACATATACTTCAAGCAAAAATCTATAAAAACAGACAAATACTGCCATTATATAACCATAAAGGGGTCAGTATCACAACATAATATGATAATTGTAAATATATGTGCACTCTATATTGAAGCACCTAAATATACAAAGCAAATGTTAATAGAACTAACAGGAGAAACAGCGAGCAACAAAATAATAGTAAGAAATCTTAATGTTCCACTTTCAGCAATAAACTGATTATCAAGACAGAAAATCAACAAAGAAACATCATTTTTAAAATATATTTTTTATTATACTTTAAGTTCTAGGGTACATGTGCATAACGTGCAGGTTTGTTACATATGTATACTTATGCCATGTTGGTGTGCTGCACCCATCAACTCGTCAGCACCCATCAATTCATCATTTATATCATGTATAACTCCCCAGTGCAATCCCTCCCGCCTCCCCCCTCACCATGATAGGCCCCAGTGTGTGATGTTCCCCTTCCCGAGTCCAAGTGATCTCATTGTTCAGTTCCCACCTATGAGTGAGAACATGCGGTGTTTGGTTTTCTCTTCTTGTGATAGTTTGCTAAGAATGATGGTTTCCAGCTGCATCCATGTCCCTACAAAGGACGCAAACTCATCCTTTTTGATGGCTGCATAGTATTCCATGGTGTATATGTGCCACATTTTCTTAATCCAGTCTGTCACAGATGGACATTTGGGTTGATTCCAAGTCTTTGCTATTGTGAATAGTGCCGCAATAAACATACGTGTGCATGTGTCTTTGTAGTAGAGTAATTTATAATCCTTTGGGTATATACCCAGTAGTGGGATGGCTGGGTCATATGGTACATCTAGTTCTAGATCCTTGAGGAATCGCCATACTGTTTTCCATAATGGTTGAACTAGTTTACAATCCCACCAACAGTGTAAAAGTGTTCCTATTTCTCCACATCCTCTCCAACACCTGTTGTTTCCTGACTTCTTAATGATTGCCATTCTAACTGGTGTGAGATGGTATCTCATTGTGGTTTTGATTTGCATTTCTCTGATGGCGAGTGATGATGAGCATTTTTTCATGTGTCTGTTGGCTGTATGGATGTCTTCTTTGAGAAATGTCTGTTCATATCCTTTCCCCACTTTTGGATGGGGTTTTTGTTTTTTTCTTGTATATTTGTTTGAGTTCTTTGTAGATTCTGGATATTAGCCCTTTGTCAGATGAGTAGGTTGCAAAAATGTTCTCCCATTCTGTAGGTTGCCTGTTCACTCTGATGGTAGTTTCTTTGCTGTGCAAAAGCTCTTTAGTTTAATGAGATCCCATTGTCAATTTTTGCTTTTGCTGCCGTTGCTTTTGGTGTTTTAGACATGAAGTCCTTGCCCATGCCTATGTCCTGAATGGTACTACCTAGATTTTCTTCTAGGGTTTTTATGGTATTAGGTCTAACATTTAAGTCTCTGATCCATCTTGAATTAATTTTCGTATAAGGGTAAGGAAAGGTTCCAGTTTCAGCTTTCTACTTATGGCTAGCCAATTTTCCCAGCACCATTTATTAAATAGGGAATCCTTTCCCCATTTCTTGTTTTTTCAGTTTGTCAAAGATCAGATGGCTGTAGATGTGTGGTATTATTTCTGAGGCCTCTGTTCTGTTCCATTGGTCTATATCTCTGTTGTGGTACCAGTACCATGCTGGTTTGGTTACTGTAGCCTTGTAGTATAGTTTGAAGTCAGGTAGTGTGACGCCTCCAGCTTTGTCCTTTTGACTTAGGATTGTCTTGGCAATGCGGGCTCTTTTTTGGTTCCATATGAACTTTAAAGCAGTTTTTTCCAATTCTGTGAAGAAAGTCATTGGTAGCTTGATGGGGATGGCATTGAATCTATAAATCACTTGGGCAGTATGGCCATTTTCACGATATTGATTCTTCCTATCCATGAGCATGGTATGTTCTTCCATTTGTTTGTGTCCTCTTTGATTTCACTGAGCAGTGGTTTGTAGTTCTCCTTGAAGAGGTCCTTTACATCCCTTGTAAGCTGGATTCCTAGGTATTTTATTCTCTTTGAAGCAATTGTGAATGGAAGTTCATTCCTGATTTGGCTCTCTGCTTGTCTGTTACTGGTGTATAAGAATGCTTGTGATTTTTGCACATTAATTTTGTATCCTGAGACTTTGCTGAAGTTGCTTATCAGCTTAAGGAGATTTGGGCTGAGACGATGGGGTTTTCTAAATATACAATCATGTCATCTGCAAACAGGGACAATTTGACTTCTTCTTTTCCTAACTGGATACCCTTGATTTCTTTCTCTTGCCTGATTGCCCTAGCCAGAACTTCCAACACTATGTTGAATAGGAGTGGTGAGAGAGGGCATCCCTGTCTTGTGCCAGTTTTCAAAGGGAATTTTTCCAGTTTTTGCCCATTCAGTATGATATTAGCTGTGGGTTTGTCGTAAATAGCTCTTATTATTTTGAGGTACGTTCCATCAATACCGAATTTATTGAGCGTTTTTAGCATAAAGGGCTGTTGAATTTTGTCAAAAGCCTTTTCGGCATCTATTGAGATAATCATGCGGTTCTTGTCCTTGGTTCTGTTTATATGCTGGATTACGTTTATTGATTTGCGAATGTTGAACCAGCTTGCATCCCAGGGATGAAGCCCACTTGATCATGGTGGATAAACTTTTTGATGTGCTGCTGAATCCGGTTTGCCAGTATTTTATTGAGGATTTTGCATCGATGTTCATCAGGGATATTGGTCTAAAATTCTCTTTTTGTTGTGTCTCTGCCAGGCTTTGGTATCAGGATGATGTTGGCCTCATAAAAAGAGTTAGGGAGGATTCCCTCTTTTTCTATTGATTGGAATAGTTTCCGAAGGAATGGTACCAGCTCCTCCTTGTACCTCTGGTAGAATTCAGCTGTGAATCCATCTGGTCCTGGACTTTTTTTGGTGGGTAGGCTATTAATTGTTGCCTCAATTTCAGAGCCTGCTATTGGTCTATTCAGGGATTCAACTTCTTCCTGGTTCAGTCTTGGGAGAGTGTAAGTGTCCAGGAAATTATCCATTTCTTCTAGATTTTCTAGTTGATTTGCATAGAGGCATTTATAGTATTCTCTGATGGTTGTTTGTATTTCTGTGGGGTCGTGGTGATATCCCTTTATCATTTTTTATTGCGTCTATTTGATTCCTCTCTCTTTTCTTCTTTATTAGTCTTGCTAGCAGTCTGTCAATTTTGTTGATCTTTTCAAAAAACAACTCCTGGATTCATTGATTTTTTGGAGAGTTTTTTGTGTCTCTATCTCCTTCAGTTCTGCTCTGATCTTAGTTATTTCTTGCCTTCTAGCTTTTGAATGTGTTTGCTCTTGCCTCTCTAGTTCTTTTAATTGTGATGTTAAAGTGTCATTTTTAGATCTTTCTGCTTTCTCTTGTGGGCATTGAGTGCTATAAATTTCCCTCTACACACTGCTTTAAATGTGTCCCAGAGATTCTGGTATTGTATCTTTGTTCTCATTGGTTTCAAAGAACATCTTGATTTCTTTGCTTCGCTGTCATTTATCAGTTGCATTTTCATTTCCTGTCATAGTAGCTTACTACAGTGCATCTCTATAGTTTAGTACTGGGTTTCTGTTAGTCATTTCGATTCATCGTGATGTGTCTAGTGCATTCAGTTGAGCATAGTTTCTGCTTTCATTTCGTTATGTACCCAGTAGTCATTCAGGAGCGTTGTTCATTTCCATGTAGTTGCGGTTTGTGTTGAATTCTTAGTCCTGAGTTCTAGTTTGATTGCACTGTGGTCTGAGAGACAGTTTGTTATAATTTCTGTTCTTGTACATTTGCTGAGGAGTGCTTGACTTCCAGTTAGTGGTCAATTTTGGAATAAGTGCGATGTGGTGCTGAGAAGAATGTATATTCTGTTGATTTGGGTGGAGAGTTCTATAGATGTCTATTAGGTCCGCTTGGTGCAGAGATGAGTTCAATTCCTGGATATCCTTGTTAACTTTCTGTCTCGTTGATCTGTCTAATGTTGACAGTGGAGTGTTGAAATCTCCCATTATTATTGTATGGGAGTCTAAGTCTCTTTGTAGGTCTCTAAGGACTTGCTTTATGAATCTGGGTGCTCCTGTATTGGGTGCATAGATATTTAGGAGAGTTAGCTCTTCCTGTTGAATTGATCCCTTTACCATTATGTAATGGCCTTCTTTGTCTCTTTTGATCTTTGATGGTTTCAAGTCTGTTTTATCAGAGACTAGGATTGCAACCCCTGCTTTTTTTTTGTTCTCCATTTGCTTGGTAGATCTTCCTCCATCCCTTTATTTTGAGCCTATGTATGTCTCTGCATGTGAGATGGGTCTCCTGAATACAGCAGACTGATGGGTCTTGACTCTTGATCCAGTTTGCCAGTCTGTGTCTTTTAATTGGAGCATTTAGTCCATTGACATTTAGGTTAATATTGTTATGTGTGAACTTGATCCTGTCATTATGATATTAACTGGTTATTTTGCTCATTAGTTGATGCAGTTTCTTCCTAGCCTCGATGGTCTTTACATTTTGGCATGTTTTTGCAATGGCTGGTACCGGTTGCTCCTTTCCATGTTTAGGGCTTCCTTCAGGGTCTCTTGTAAGCAGGCCTGGTGGTGACAAAATCTCTAAGCATTTGCTTATCTGTAAAGAATTTTATTTCTCCTTCACTGATGAAACTTAGTTTGGCTGGATATGAAATTCTCGGTTGAAAATTCTTTTCTTTAAGAACGTTGAATATTGGCCCCACTCTCTTCTGGCTTGTAGAGTTTCTGCCGAGATCTGCTGTTAGTCTGATGGGCTTCCCTTTGTGGGTAACCCGACCTTTCTCTCTGGCTGCCCTTAAGATTTTTTCCTTCATTTCCACTTTGGTGAATCTGGCAATTATGTGTCTTGGAGTTGCTCTTCTGGAGGAGTATCTTTGTGGCGTTCTCTGTATTTCCTGAATTTGAATGTTGGCCTGCCCTCCTAGGTTGGGGAAGTTCTCCTGGATGATATCCTGAAGAGTGTTTTCCAACTTGGTTCCATTTTCCCCCTCACTTTCAGGCACCCCAATCAGACGTAGATTTGGTCTTTTTACATAATCCCATACTTCTTGCAGGCTTTGTTCATTTCTTTTTCTTCTTTTTTCTTTTGGTTTCTCTTCTCGCTTCATTTCATTCATTTGATCCTCAATCGCTGATACTCTTTCTTCCAGTTGATCGAGTCGGTTACTGAAGCTTGTGCATTTGTCACGTATTTCTCGTGTCATGGTTTTCATCTCTGTCATTTCGTTTATGATCTTCTCTGCATTAATTAGTCTAGCTGTCAATTCTTCCACTTTTTTTTCAAGATTTTTAGTTTCTTTGCGCTGGCTACGTAATTCCTTCTTTAGCTCTGAGAGGTTTGATGGACTGAAGCCTTCTTCTCTCATCTCGTCAAAGTCATTCTCTGACCAGCTTTGATCCTTGCTGGCGATGGGCTGCGCTCCTTTGCAGGGGGAGATGCGCTCTTATTTTTTGATTTCCAGCTTTTCTGCCCTGCTTCTTCCCCATCTTTGTGGTTTTATCTGTCTCTGGTGTTTGATGACGGTGACGTACTGATGGGGTTTGGTGTAGGTGTCCTTCCTGTTTGATAGTTTTCCGTCTGACAGTCAGAAGGACTGTCTGTTGGTCTGTTGGAGATTGCTTGAGTTCCACTCCAGACCCTGTTTGCCTGGGTATCAGCAGCAGAGGTTGCCGAAGATAGAATATTGCTGAACAGCGAGTGTACCTGTCTGATTCTTTCTTTGGAAGTTTCCTCTCAGGGATGACTCCACCCTGTGGGATGTGGGGTGTCAGACTGCCCCTAGTGGGGGATGTCTCCCAGCTAGGCTACTCAGGTGTCAGGGATCCACCTGAGCAGGCAGTCTGTCCGTTCTCAGATCTCAACCTCCACGTTAGGAGATCCACGGCTCTCCCCAAAGCTGTCAGACAGAGTCGTTCGCGTCTGCACCGGCCCCGGCTCTTTCCCCTGTTGGACTGCAGCTGTGCGCTGTCCGCCGAGGTAGAGTCTACAGAGACAAGCAGGCTTCCTTGAGCTGCTGTGAGCTCCACCCAGTTCGAGCTTCACAGCGGCTTTGTTTGCCTACTTAAGCCTCAGCAATGGCGGGCTCCCCTCCCCCAGCCTCGCTGCTACCTTGCAGATAGATCGCCGCAGACTGCTGTGTTTGCAGTGAGGGAGGCTCCGTGGGCGTGGGACCCTCCTGGCCAGGTGTGGGATATATTCTCCTGGTGTGCCTGTTTCCTTAAAGTGCAGTATTGGGGTGGGAGTTACCCGATTTTCCAGGTGTTGTGTGTCTCAGTTCCCCTGGCTAGGAAAAGGGATTCCCTTCCCCCTTGCGCTTCCAGGTGAGGCGACGCCTCGCCCTGCTTCAGCTCACGCTGGTCAGGCTTCAGCAGCTGACCAGCACCGATTGTCCGGCACTCCCTAGAGAGATGACCCCAGTACCTCAGTTGAAAATGCAGAAATCACCGGTCTTCTGTGTCGCTCGCCCTGGGAGTTGGAGACTGGAGCTGTTCCTATTCGGCCATCTTGCTCTGCCCCCCAGAGTAGTTTCTAGAAAGATTTTCCAGTTTTAGTCTCAAGCTACTGCCCTTTACGCCATCGGTATCAACATGCTCCCGAATATCACATGGTACCTGTTTCTCCAAAAGGGTTTCCCCCACGCTGTATGAGAAGAGCGGAATAACACTGTGAGTGGAATGCACACGTCACAAGGCTGTTCCTCAGAAAGCTTCTCTCCAGTTTTGGTCTGAAAATATTTCCTTTTTCACCGTAAGCCTCAAAGTGCTCCCGAATATACCCTCATATGCTAAGCATACACAGGGTTAGGAAACTGCTTTGTTTCCTAACAGAGGGGCTGAAGGATGAAGGAATGAAAAGAGGGGCTGAACTGAGTGAAAGCCATTAAGACGACATACAGCAGTTTCACAGAAAGCTTCCTCCTGGATTTTCCCTGAGGATATTTCTTTCTCCATGTTCTAAGGATCGTTCCCAAATATCCTTCCTCAGCTTTCACAAAAACAGTGATTTCAAGCTGTTCAATCCAAAGAACGATTTAATTTTCTGAGACGAATACACTCATCGCAAAGGAGTTGCTCAGAAAGGTTCTCCACAGGTTTCATCGGAATACGTTTCCTTGCTCACCACAAGCCTCTGGGCGTCACTAAATATCCCTTCACAGATCCTTCAAAGACAGTTTTGAAACTGGGCAACATACAGTAAGCATTAACACTGTGAAATGAATGCACATATCAGAGAGCAGATTCGTGGAACGTTTCTTCCTCGATTTTATTTCAGTGTAATTCACTATTTGCCCTAGTCCTCAATGCACTCCAAAATATCACTTTTTCGGTTTGACAGGAACAGTGTTCAAACACTGCCTTGTGAGAAAAGAGGTATAACTCCCTGATTGGAATGCATACTTCACAAAGTCATTTCTCAGAAAGCTTCCCTCCACTTTTTAATTGAACATATCTCCTCTTTCACCGTTGGCCTGAATGTGCTCCCAAATGTCCCTTCATGGATCCGTGCATGACAGAATTTCCAAACTGCATAATATAAGAAAAGTTTTAACTATGCGATGTGAATAAATATATCTAACACAAAGAAATTTCGCAGAAATCTTCTTTCAGATTTTCTGAGAATATTTCCTTTTTCACCATAGCCATCCTTATACTCTCAAATGTCTCTTGGTAGCTTCTTCTCCAAAAGGGATTCCGGAATCCCCTAGGAGAATAAAGGTGAGTGGAATGTACACATCATTCTGTGAGT
The DNA here is from genome assembly GCF_009764315.1 of Trachypithecus francoisi. Taxonomy (NCBI): domain Eukaryota; kingdom Metazoa; phylum Chordata; class Mammalia; order Primates; family Cercopithecidae; genus Trachypithecus; species Trachypithecus francoisi. Next base: position 3,667 of record NW_022681181.1, on the reverse strand, counting down.
GGAATTCTGTGAGTGGAATGCACACGTCACAAAACAACTCCTCAGAAAGCTTCTCTCCAGTTTCTATGTGAAGACGTTTCCTTTCTCACCATAAGCCTCACTGCATCTCCGCCTCCCGGGTTCATGCCATTCTCATGCCTCAGCCTCCCAAGTAGCTGGGACTACAGGCACCTGCCACCTCGCCCGGCTAGTTTTTTGTACTTTTTAGTAGAGACGGGGTTTCACCGTGTTAGCCAGGATGGTCTCGATCTCCTGACCTTGTGATCCGCCCACCTCGGCCTCCCAAAGTGCTGGGATTACAGGCTTGAGCCACCGCGCCCGGCCAAAAAAGCATTATCTATGCGAGATGATTACACATATCACAGAGTAGTTTCCTAGAAAGCTTTTTCCAGTTTTAGTCTGAGGCTATTTCACTTTTCACCATCAGCACCAACATCCACCCGAATATCACTTGGTACCTGTTTCTCCAGAAGGGTTTTCCGATGCTGTATGTGAAGAGAGGTATAACACTGTGAGTGGAATGCACACGTCACAGGGCAGTTCCTCAGAAAGCTTCTCTCAAGGGTTTGTCTGAACATATTTCCTTTTTCATCGTAAGCCTCAAAGTGCTCCCAAATATCCCATCACACATTAAGCATACACAGCATTATAAAACTGCTCAATGAAAAGAGGGGCTTAACTGAGTGAGAGCCATTAAGACGACACAGAGCAGTTTCAGCAAAAGGTTCCTTCTGGATGTTACCTGAGGATATTTCTTTCTCCTGGTCTAAGGTTCTTTCCCAAATATCCTTCCTCAGATTACACAAAAACAATGATTTCAAGCTGTTCAATCCAAAGAACGGTTTAACTCTATGAGACGAATCTCAAAGCAGTTGCGCAGAAAGTTTCTCTGCAGGTTACATCGGAAGACATTTCCTTGCTTGCCACAAGTCTCCGGGCGTCAGTAAATATCCCTTCACAGATTCTTCAAAGACAGAGTTTCGAAGCTGGCAACATACAGTAAGCATTAACTCTGTGAGGTGAATGCACTTATCAGAGAGGAGATTCTTGGATCGCTTCTTCCTCGATTTTATTTCAGTATATGGGACTATTCATCATAGCCCTCAATGTGCTCTGAAATATCACTTTTTCAATTTCACAGCAACAGTGTTCAAACACTGCCTTGTGAGAAAACAGGTATAACTCCCTGATTGGAATGCATACATCACAAGGTCGTTTCTCAGAAAGCTTCTATCCACTTTTTATCTGAAGATATCTCCTCTCTCACCATTGGCCTGAATGTGCTCCTGAATGTTCCTTCGCGGATCCATGCATGACGGAGTTTCCAAATTGCATAATATAAGAAAAGATTTAACTATGTGAGATGTATAAACATATCTAACACAAAGCAGTTTCACAGAAATCTTCTTTCCAGTTCTTATCTCAGGATATTTCCTTTTTCACCATAGCCTTCCCTATACTCCCGAATGTCTCTTGGTAGCTTTTTCTCCAAAAGGGTTTCTGGAATCCTCTAGGAGAAGAAAGGTGTGTGGACTACACACGTCATTCTGTGACTGGAATGCACATGTCATTCTGTGAGTGGAATTCTGTGAGCGGAAGGCACACATCACTAAGCAGCTCCTCAGAAAGCTTCTCTCCAGTTTCTATCTGAAGACGTTTCCTTCATCACCGTAAGCCTCAAGGAGCTCCAGAATATCCCTTCGCATATTGAACAATAACAGTGTTATGATACTGCTCAATGAAAAGAGAAGCTAAACTGTGTGAGCAGAATTCACGTGACAAAGAACAGTTTGACAGAAAGCTTCCTTCTGATTTCTCTCTGAGGTTATTTCTTTTTCAGGATATTCTAAAGAGCCTTTCCAAATGTCCTTTCTCAGATTCCAAAGAAAAATTGATTTCAAACTACTCAATCCAAAGAATGACTTAACTCTACGAGATGAATTCAAACTTCACAAAAGAGTTGCGGAGAAAGCTTCTCTCAAATATTCGATGGAAGACATTTCCTTGCTCGACACAGTCCTCCGGTTGCCACTTACTATCCCTTTGCAGAACCCTCAAAGACTGACTTTCAAACTGGGAAATGTAGAATAAGCTTTAACACTGCGTAAAAATCGACATGTCAGAGAGCAGTTTCTTCGAGTGCTTCTTTCTGTTTATTATTGGACATTTCAATTTTGCCATAGTCTTCAATGTGCTGCGGATATCACTCCTTTGGTTTTACAGGAACAGTGTTCAAATTGTGCCTTATGAGAAGAAATGTATAACTCCCTAAGTGGAATGCACACGTCACCAAGCAGTTTCGCAGAAAGCTTCTCTCCCGTTTTGATGTGACTATATTTCCTATTTCACTATAGGTCCGAATGTCATCCCAAATATCCCTTCTGGATCCATCCACGAGGCAGTTTCCAATCTGTGTAATGTGAAGAAAGCTTCATATATGTGAGATGTGAGAAGAATAAACATAGCAAAAGAGCAGATTCACAGAAAGCTTCTTCCCCGTTTTTTTCTGAAGATATTTCGTTTTTCACCATAGTCTTCAAAGTGCTCCCGAATGTCCCTTCGTGTATCCGTCCATGACAGTTTCCAAGCTCCGTAATGTTAAGAAAGCATTATCTTTGTGAGATGATTACACATATCACACAGTAGTTTCCCACAAAGGTTTTCCCACTTTTAGTCTGAGGCTATTTCCCTTTTCACCTTCGGCACCAACATGCTCCCGAATACCACTTGGTACCTTTTTCTCCCAAAGGGTTTCCGTGACACTGTATGAGAAGAGAGGTATAACACTGTGAGTGGAATGCACACATCACAAGGCAGTTCCTCGGAAAGCTTCTCTCCAGTTTTGGTCTGAACATATTTCCTTTTTCACCGTAAGCCTCAAAGTTCTCCAGAATATCCCGTCACACGCTAAGCATACACCGGGTTAGAAAACTGCTCAATGAAAAGTTGGCTTAACTGAGTGAGAGCCATTAAGAAGACACAGAGCAGTTTCACAGAAAATTTCCTTCTGGATTTTCCCTGAGGATATTTCTGTCTCCATGTTCTAAGGATCGTTCCCAAATATCCTTCCTCAGATTACACAAAAACAGTGATTTCAAGCTGTTCTATCCAAAGAATGGTTTAACTCTATGAGACGAATACACACATCTCAAAGCAGTTGCTCAGAAAGTGTCTCTGCAGGTTTCATGGGAAGACATATCCTTGCTCACCACAAGCCTCCGGGCGTCAGTAAATATCCCTTCACAGATCCTTCAAAGACAGAGTTACGAAACTGGGCAACATAGAGTAAGCATTAACTCTGTGAAGTCAATACGCATACCAGAGAGCAGTTTCTTGGAATTCTCCTTCCTCGATTTTATTTCAGTATATTTCACTATTCGCCATAGTCTTCAGTGCGCTCCAAAATATCACTTTTTCGGTTTCACAGCAATGGTGTTCAAACACTGCCTTGTGAGAACAGAGGTATAACTCCCTGAGTTGAATGCATACATCACAAAGTCGTTTCTCAGAAAGCTTCTCTTCACTTTTTATCTAAAGATGTCTTCTCTTTCACCATAGGCCTGAATGTGCTCCCGAATGTCCCTTTGCGGATCCGTGCATGACGCAGTTCTCAACTGTGTAATATATGAAAAGTTTTAACTATGTGAGATGAATAATATATCTAACA
>NW_022681180.1:0-25284 GCF_009764315.1 Trachypithecus francoisi | reverse complement strand
TGTAATCCCAGAATTTTGGTACTCCAAGGCAGGTGGATCACCTGAGCTTAGGAATTGAAGACCAGCCTAAGCACTACAGGAAAACCCCATCTCTACTAAAATACAAAAACATAGCCAGGCCTGGTGGGGTGTGCCTGTATTCCCAGCTACTTGGGAGGCTGGACAGGAGAATTTCTTGAACCTGGGAGATGGAGGTTGCAGTGAGCTGTGATCATGCACTGCACCCCAGCCAGGGAAACAGAGCAAGACCCCGTCTTTAAAAAAAGTTGTTTATCAAACCATTTTCATCTTCAAAACATTTCAGGCCTTCTCTTTGGCTTTTTAGCATTATAAATAATATTGTGATAAACATCCTTCAGCAGAAACCTTCATAGCCTAGCTTCCCAGAAGTAGAGGTGTTAGGTCCAAGGTTATGAATTGTTTTAAAGCTATTGATTTATCTGGATAAAATTGCTTCCAGAGATACTGCCCCTTTTTGCATTCCAATCAGTGGATCTCACCTTCAGCATTTTGTGCCATTAAAAAAGTAATGTTTCTCCTTTTAAAGATTATATTTAAAATAGCTTTTAAATGTGAAAAATTTGTATCTACAAATATGAGATAGGGAAAAAATAAAAGAAACACAAGAGCAGAAAGTAGATGAAAACATCCAAATTGAAATCACAGGCCTCCGTTATGGAGAAGACAGCTGCAATAGCTTTTTTGTTCTTTTATCTACAGTTGGTAGATTCTTCTTGTAATTAATTTTTACCCCAACTTAAGTGCTGGCTGGGTTGTCGATTTGATGCTGGAATGGAAAGAAGAAATGTGCACCTTGTCTTTGAAAGGTCCTGAGAACCTTGTCTGTCCTTGTGATTATGTGAGTGTCTGTTACATTGTTGTGAATTTTGAGCTTTGAAAATAACTTAACAGTCAATCAATTGCTGAGCTTCTATTACCAGTAGTGGAACACAGTGTACATCATATAGAGAGACAGACTAGTCACTGACAAGGGGGCTGACCCCGGGAAAACCAGCACAGAGCCAGCTCTTCTGTTTGAATCCACTCTCCAGAATATACCATAAGTCAGGGAAAGAAATAAGAGTCTCAAGAAATGAGACTCTTACTGTGATGAGAGGGGGACCTTGAAAGCTACTTTAGCGATTGGGGGAAGAGAAGTCTCCTTTTGCATCCCAAATCAAGCAGAGACCTGGAAGTCCAAGCATAATTTCTGAAAAACCTGGGTCACCCGGGCCCTGAGGAATCCTGTCCTCTTAGTCCACATTTGCCGAAATATCAGGAGGTTCATCAGGAAGCTGGTTAGGCATCTCAACACAGGGTCAGAAAGCTCCTACGTATACAAATAAATGTGCACACTGGAAACTGAGTTCTGTAATTTTTCCATGGCCTAGAGAACTATGATGATGAAAATGTTCTACATTCATGCTACCTAGTTCAGTAGCTACTAGTCACATGTGGCTGTGGGGTAACTGAAATGTGGCTAGTCCAACTAACCAGCTTATGTTAAATTTTGTTTTATTTGAATTAATTTTAATTTAAATAGTCACCTGTGGCTATTGGCTACTGCAGTGGATAGCACAGAGATGAGAAATAATAGAAAACTATTGTTGTTGTTGCAATGGCTGTCATTATCAAAAGCTCAATTCCTGTTTTATGTAAGATTTTGGTTTCTATTTTCTCAAAGAAGTGACGTACAAGAAAAAGAAAACAAAATGATGTTCAAGCAGAACTTTGGTAAGGAAGGGTGAAGCACACTTAGCTCAGGGTGGAGACAACAGCAATGACCTTGTTTGAAATGCAGCTCCTGTCTGTGTGGCTCTCTGTGCTCTGTTGGGGCATCAGCTCCTTTACTTCTTAGTTAAAGCAGTTATTTCAATGGTGCAATGTCTTTTTGTTCAATAAGCATGATTTGTTACACAGCTGGTTTATCTCCAGTATGGAAGCTCTCTGTTTAATTGTCTTGATTTCTCTATGCTTGTTACCACTCTGCAGATGTAAGCACGGCACCTGTATATCTCTTTGCAGGCTCTGATCTAGTATGACAGTGTCTATGAGGTGCCCACCTAGAGAAATACACACATTGCAACTTGAGGAAGAGTAAAAGAGGGCCCTGCAAAAGGCATCTACAGGCCCCACGTGCTGTTTACCCTTTTTATTTATTGGTGAAGTGAGTCCTCATCCATTTATTGGGCTGTTGCAAGCAAAGGAATTAACTGACTATGACAGTTCTCCTTGATTTACAGAAATTTAGTCTGCTTTGAGTTTCCACTGTTGGGAGAAACCTAGTTATTCTAATTAAGAACAGTTACAGATAATATAGTGGTAGTCTTTTTTTTCTTTTTTATTTATTTATTTATTTGTTTGTTTGTTTGTTTATTTATTTTTATTATACTTCAAGTTCTAGGGTACATGTGCATAACGTGCAGGTTTGTTACATATGTATACTTGTGCCATGTTGGTGTGCTGCACCCATCAACTCGTCAGCACCCATCAATTCATCATTTATATCATGTATAACTCCCCAATACAATCCCTCCCCCCTCCCCCCCCATAATACGCCCCAGTGTGTGATGTTCCCCTTCCTGAGTCCAAGTGATCTCATTGTTCAGTTCCCACCTATGAGTGAGAACATGAGGTGTTTGGTTTTCTGTTCTTGTGATAGTTTGCTAAGAATGATGGTTTCCAGCTGCATCCATGTCCCTACAAAGGACGCAAACTCATCCTTTTTTATGGCTGCATAGTATTCCATGGTGTATATGTGCCACATTTTCTTAATCCAGTCTGTCACAGATGGACATTTGGGTTGATTCCAAGTCTTTGCTATTGTGAATAGTGCCGCAATAAACATATGTGTGCATGTGAATTTGTAGTAGAATAATTTATAATCCTTTGGGTATATACCCAGTAGTGGGATGGCTGGGTCATATGGTACATCTAGTTCTAGATCCTTGAGGAATTGCCATACCCTTTTCCCTAATGGCTGAACTAGTTTACAATCCCACCAACAGTGTAAAAGTGTTCCTATTTCTCCACATCTTCTCCAACACCTGTTGTTTTCTGATTTTTTAATAATTGCCATTCTAACTGGTGTGAGATGGTATCTCATTGTGGTTTTGATTTGCATTTCTCTGATGGCGAGTGATGATGAGCATTTTTTCATGTGTCTGTTGGCTGTATGAATGTCTTCTTTTGAGAAATGTCTGTTCATATCCGTTGCCCACTTTTTGATGGGGTTGTTTGTTTTTTTCTTGTATATTTGTTTGAGTTCTTTGTAGATTCTGGATATTAGCCCTTTGTCAGATGAGTAGATTGCAAAAATTTTCTCCCATTCTGTAGGTTGCCTGTTCACTCTGATGGTAGTTGCTTTTGCTGTGCAGAAGCTCTTTAGTTTAATCACATCCCATTTGTCAATTTTGGCTTTTGCTGCCGTTGCTTTTGGTGTTTTAGACATGAAGTCCTTGCCCATGCCTATGTCATGAATGGTACTACCTAGGTTTTCTTCTAGGGTTTTTATGGTATTAGGTCTAATATTTAAGTCTCTAATCCATCTTGAATTAATTTTCGTATAAGGAGTAAGGAAAGGATCCAGTTTCAGCTTTCTACTTATGGCTAGCCAATTTTCCCAGCACCATTTATTAAATAGGTAGTCCTTTCCCCATTTCTTGTTTCTCTCAGGTTTGTCAAAGATCAGATGGCTGTAGACGTGTGGTATTATTTCTGAGGACTCTGTTCTGTTCCATTGGTCTATATCTCTGTTGTGGTACCAGTACCATGCTGTTTTGGTTACTGTAGCCTTGTAGTATAGTTTGAAGTCAGGTAGCGTGACGCCTCCAGCTTTGTCCTTTTGACTTAGGATTGTCTTGGCAATGCGGGCTCTTTTTTGGTTCCATATGAACTTTTTTTCAGTTCAAGAAAGAGATTCTCGGAGATCATCTCTTTGGCCTATCGCCTAACTCCAACAAGACTGAAGACAGGATGTGGTGGAAGGTCCAGCAGAACCCAACAGAATAAGGGTTACCTTATTCTCTTCCTTTGTACTAAGACTATGGACTGCTTTTCCCCCAGGCAAATGGAATCTTTGTCAATTCCAAGTGAGCTTGAAAAATCTCATTCTTTTTTACTTATTGTTTAGATCAGAACCTAAAATTGAAAATTTCAAGAAGCTCAAGTTCTTATAACTAAAAAGGCTTTTTTCTCTCAAGAGCTTTGGCTCTGTCTTAAGTTTCAGTGTTCTACTTTGAAACGCAAAAGCTGAGCTCGACATTGATTTATTTGCTTTTTATCCGAATGATTGCTATAAGTGACACCTTTTGGGGCAGTATGTCCTAGCTTGTTAAATTGGAGTTGGGAAACACATTACAAGAAAGGGTAGAAAGAGGCATACTTTGCTGAATCTTTTGCAGTAACTTTTGTGTCTGTTACCACAAGCTTATTTATGATAAGATGCTTTCTAACTTTCCTCGCTCACCCTTACCTCATCCCTGGACCAAGCACGAAATTTATTTTATACGTGCTAGGTTTAGCTGATTTCAGTGTGACTTCCCCAGGGCAGAAGAGACAGTGGCTGAAGGATGAAGAATCCCCCTACCCAGGGGAATCAAAGATTGCTCCTAGGGAATGGAGCAGACATAATTAAATGAGTTTTTCTTTCCCCAGTGTATCTAATATTCATTTTTGAATTTACTTGGAGCAAATGAATTTAAATGAATTTTCAGTTAGAGTTAAATCAACTCATTAAAACACATTGAAGGAATTAGAAATGTAAAATCATTTCCTGCTGCAATTCATTCATCTCTAAGTCTATAACTGACTTGAATCTAGGTGAAGGTCATTGCTTAAAGGGGACAGTGGTATTTATTCTTTCAACCTACAAACTTTTACAGTTTGCATGGAGTTTTCACACCCATGAACTCAAACAAGACTGAATAGGCCTGTATGGTGGACAAAACAGAAGTAAATGCCTCCACTAGTCAGAGGAGAAAAGAGAGCTCAAAAAAGTTTAATATTGTTGCCTAAGGATACTCAACCAACACATGCCAGTATTGAGACAGGAACAGGTCTTCAGTCCAAACCCACATACTAGAGCTTGCCTAGGAAGCTGGTCACTCTTGGACCACCTTCTCCATCACTGGACCCACACTCTGCCCTTCTTTACCCAGTTCTGACCTCTGAGATGCTGAACCTGGGGTGCCCTTGGCATTGAACTTCGAGTTGCAGTATTTTCCCATTGTTTTACCCACAATTATCTTGTCTTGTTTTTTTTTTTTTTCTTTGAGATGGAGTCTTGCTTTGTCACTCAGGCTGGAGTGCAGTGGCATCATCTCAGCTCACTGCAAGCTCCGCCTCCCGGATTCACGCCATTCTTCTGCCTCAACCTCCCGAGTAGCTGGGACTACAGGCACCTGCCACCATGCCTGGCTAATTTTTTGGTATTTTTAGTAGAGACGGAGTTTCACCATGTTAGCCAGGATGGTCTCGATCTCCTGACCTCGTGATCTGCCCGCCTCGGCCTCCTAAAGTGCTGGGATTCCAGGGGTGAGCCACCTCGCCCGGCCTATCTTGTCTTGTTTTTAAAAGTATGGCTCACTCTAATTTTCTTCTGTAACTAACAATTTCATGAATAACATTTAAAAATTTAATCAATCTGATTTGTGCTAGGTGACATGGATAAAGTAAGAAGCCAGCTTTTTGTTCTCTAAATATATAGTTGATAATGAGATAACAACCTACCTTTCCTTCAAAGTGATTTAATTTCCATAATGTTCCAAATTTGCATATATATTTGGAGTGGTTTCATGGCCATATTCTTCTTGATGGACCTATCCATATCTGCATGAGTACAATCTTGGTTAAATTTCTCTAATTCCTATTTAAGTGGCTAACCAGGCTGACCCCTTGATTTTTTTTTTTGAGACGGAGTCTCGCTCTGTCACCCAGGCTGGAGTGCAGTGGCTGGATCTCAGTTCACTGCAAGCTCCGCCTCCCGGGGTTCACGCCATTCTCCTGCCTCAGCCTCCCGAGTAGCTGGGACTACAGGCGTCCGCCACCTTGCCTGGCTAGTTTTTTTTTTTTTTGTATTTTTTTAGTAGAGACGGGGTTTCACTGTGTTAGCCAGGATGGTCTCGATCTCCTGACCTCGTGATCCGCCCGTCTCTACCTCCCAAAGTGCTGGGATTACAGGCTTGAGCCACCATGCCGGCTTTTTTTTTTTTTTGTAGTTGTTTAAAATTTCCTGGAACTTCCTCACTTCTATTTTTTCAGCACCAAAAATCTTATTATCCATACAAGTACTTTTTTAAAAAAATTCAATTTAACCAAAATTTAAAACTACACAAATTAACAATCCCACCCATGGAAAAACATGGACATTTTCAGAAGACAAAAGATCCTGTGCCACAGTGAAAATACATCAACTGTTTGCATGTTTTGAGTGTGTGCTATGATTCCAGTGCATCTTGGTGCTTGATCCATTTGTCCCTCAGTGGCCTTATATCGTGGGTACTGTCACATCACCATCTTACGATGAGGACAGTGAATGTTCTCACTTTTATCTTATTCCAAGTAAACTTTTGAAAATTTTTGTGAAAATCCAATAAATATCCTACTAGAATGCTAGTAGAGTTCATCTCACATAGTTAGACTAATGTGGGGGAAAGGAGGTCTCCCTGATGTTGAATCATACGCAAAGAAGATATATCTCATTGGGCAGCCCTTGTATAAGACTCTTTAATAGAGTTCTACTGTTTTCATCATGTAATTCATGCAAATGTTTAGCTCATTCTTATTTCTGCATATTTTATGATTTTTGTCACTATTGTGGAGGAAATCTTTTCCTCACTATACTTTTTTGTAAAACAAAATATATAAATATTGGCTAAGAAGAGAAAACAAAATTATTATTTTGCAGACAATGTAATCACTTTTAAGGAAACCCAAGAGAACCTACAAAAGTATAGTATTGAAAACAATAAAACAATTAAAGCATGTGGATGATACCAAAAAATATAAAAACAGTAGCTTCCTATAAAATAATTACTTCACCTTAAAAATTACTTTCCTGTGGAAAGGAAGTTGTATATATATTTCACATAAAAGCCTAATAAATATCGCAAATTTTATGTTGAAAAATGTTCCCTTCTAGTTCAGGCATTATTTGCATCTATAAAATTTTAATTGCTTCTATCAATATGTAGTGTTTTACTTATTAGGATATTTTAAAGTATTATTTTTTAAAATTGCATTATGCTCAGCAAGTCACAAAGTGCATCTGTACCCTCCTATCCTCAGTATCCTATGCACCCTCTTCCACCGGCATACAGACGTGCAACCCCACAAGCAACTTGTCACCACTTCAAATGTTTGTGAGGATAGTGGAGCTGAAGAACACTAGAAATTACTGTGGAGTTAGCATGACTAATGTTTAATTAACTGGGTTGTAGAAAGACCAGAAGTTGTTCCACTGTTTTCCCTGGTCACAATTTATACTCCCTGTTCCAAGAATGTGTCTTCCACAGCCTCCTCCCGCTCTCACCTCCCATCGGTCCGCACTAGCTCTGCAGCTTTATTTCATCAGGCTGGAGTCTCCTTTCCTCTCTCCCGCTATAGTTCGTGACCAGATGCTGTGGATACCATCAGGTCCAGCTTCCTGGTCATATGGTTCATGTGGTGACAAAGGGTCTCTTGTTTGGAAGGGGCTCCATGCTCTGCTATCACTATCATGAACTTCTTCATGGTTTTAAAACAAGAGGCCCCACATTTTCATTTTGCACTATACCTTGCAAATGATGCCATTATGTCCTGTCCAGGATCTGATCACATCTCACTGTTGCCTCTGTTGATTTCAGGTCCTGGCCACCATTGCCTGTATCTTAGGGCAAAGCCCTTCAAGTGCTCTCTGCAGATGTCCTTACTCCAGCTGAATGTGGAATCTCAACCAACAGCCAGACAGAGCCTCCTAAGCCCCTATCTAGATGGTGTCATTCCTCTGCTGACCCCTCCCCTGGGAGACCAGCTTATCAGAGTCAAGGCCAGGGTCATGGCATCGGCCTCCCAGGTTCATCCCGTCAGGCCCACAGTTCCTCCTTTCCCCAGCCCTCTTCCTCACTCCTCAGTCACAGCAGGAGGACCGCTGCTGTTCCTCAAGCACATGAAGACTCTTCTGCCCAGGCCCTGGCATTGTTCACAAATCCTTCTCCCCAGGGGACCACAGGACTCCTGCACCTGCCTCCTTCCAGTGTCTTTACTCAAAAGGTGCAGTGAGGCCTTCCCCAACCAAGGTCAGTAAAGTATTAATGTTAGAAGGTTGTCAGCATTAGAGAGTAAAAATACAAGACCTGATTAAATGTGAATTTCAGATTAACAATAAATATTTTTAGTATAAGTATATCCCCAGTGGTTCATGGGAAATACTTATGCTAAATATATATGCAAAGTGTATGTGTGTGTGTATATATGCATAGTATACATAGTGTATATATATGTTTAGTGTATACATATATATGCCATGCATATATAATTTAGTACAAGTATACTAAATATAAGTGACTATATGTATTTAGTAAAAGCATATTAAATATAAGTGGCATTGGACTTTATGCACAGTGGTCAGCAAAAATAGTGAAAATTATGGTATAAAGATACATATATGATATAAATATGCTATATATACATATGGTATATTAGTATATATATTTAGGTTACTTATATTAAATATATACATAGTATATATAGTGTTACATATACACAGTATATATAGTAATACATATACATAGTATATATAGTATTAAATATATAACGTATATATAGTATTATATATACATAGTGTATATTTAGTGTATACACATAGTATGTATATATAGACTATTTATATATATAGTATAGGTAGACTAAATATATATACTAATATAAAATACATATGGAATGGAATGGAATATGCAACGGAATGTAAAGGAATGTGGAATGCAATGGAATGGAACGGAACGTAAAGGAATGGAATAGAATATGAAATGGAATGGAAAGGAATACGGAATGGAAGGGAATATGGAATGGAATGGGATGGAATATGGAATGGAATGGAATGGAATGGAATATGTAATTGAATGCAATGGTATATGGAATGGAAAGGAATATGTAATGGAATGGAATGGAATGCAATATCAAACGGAATAGAATGGAATTGAATGAAATGGAATGGAATGGAATAAGGAATAGAATGGAAAGGAAAGGAATATGGAATGGAATGAAATGAAATGGAATATGAAATGGAAAGGAATATGGAATTGAATGTAGTGGAAGAGAAAGGAACGGAATGGAAGAGAACGGAACATGCAATGGAATGGAATGGAATGGAATGGATTATGGAATTGAAAGGAATATGGAATGGAATGGAGTATGGACTGGAATGGAGTATGGAATGGAATGGAATATGGAATGGAATGGAATGGAAGATAAAGTAATGGAACACCATATGAAATGAAAAAGAATGGAACGAAATGCAATGGAATGCAATGGAATGGAAAATGGAATGGAAGGGAATATGGAATGGAACGAAATATGGAATGGAATGCAGTGGAATGGAATATGGAATGGAATGGAATGAAATGGAATGGAATATGGAATGGAATGGAATGAAATATGGAACGGAACGGAATATGAAATGCAATGTAGTGTAACGGATTGGAATGGAAAGGGATATGGAATGGAACAAAATATGGAATGCAATGGAATATGGAATGGAATTCACTATGGAATAGACTGGAATATGGAATGGAATGGAACATGGAATGGAATGGAATATGGAATGGAATGGAATATGGAATGGAATGAAATATGGAATGAAATGGATCGGAATGGAATATGGAATGGAATGGAATATGTAATGCAATGCAATATTGGGTGGAATGGAATGAAATATGGAATTCAATGGAATATGGAATGGAAAGGAATGGAATATGGAATGGAATGGAACGGAGTGTAATATGGAATAGAATATAGAATGGAATGGAATGAAATCCAAGAGAATGTAATGGAATATGGAATGGAATGGAATGGAATATGGAATGGAAAGGCATGGAATGTATTGGAATATTAAAAGGAATGGAATATGGAATGGAATTGATTGAAATGAATGGAATATAGAATGGAATTCAATGGAATGAAATGGAATATGGAATGGAATGAAATGGAATGGAATGTGGAATGGTGTGCAATGTAATGGAATCGAATCAAATGGAATGGAATACGGAATGGATTGGAGGATGAAATGGAATGGAATTTGGAATGGAATGGAATGGGGTGAAAAATGGAAGGGAATGGAATGGAATATGGAATGGAATGAGATACGGAATGGAATGGATAATGGAATGGAGTATGGAATAATGGAATATGGAATGGAATGGAAATGGAATGGAATGGAATATGGAATGCAATGGAATATGGAATGGAATGGAATGGAATATGTAATGGAAGAGAATGGAATGGAATGGAGTATGGAATGGACTATAATGGAATATGGAATGGAATGGAATATGAAATGGAATGGAATATGGAACGGAACGGAACGGAATGGAATGGAATGGCATATGGAAAGGAATAGATTGGAATGGAAATCAATTTAATGGAACATGGAATGGAATGAAATGGAATAGAATGGAATGGAATATAGAATGGAATGGAATAGAATAGAATGGAATGGAATGGAATATGGTATGAAATGGAATATGGAATGGAATGAAACTTAGCTGAACGGAATGGAACGGAAAAAATATGAAATGGAATGCAATGGAAAGCAATGGAATGGAATGGAAAGGAAAGGAATATGGAATGGAATGGAATATTGTGTGGAATGGAATGGAAAATGAAATGCCATGGAATCGAACGGATTGGGATGGAATGCAATGGAAAATGGAGTGGAATGGAATTTGGAATTAAATGGAATGGAATGGAATATGGATGGAATGAAACATGGTTTAGAATGGAATCAAATGAAATATGGAATAGAATGGAATGGAATATGGAATGGAACGGAATGGAATGGTATATGAAATGGAATGGAATGAAAAGGAATATGGAATGGAATGCAATGGAATGGAGGCAATGGAGTATGGAATGGAATGGAATAAATATGGAATGGAATGGAAAATGGAATGGAATAAAATATACAATGCAATGGAATGGAATATGGAATGGAATGGATTATGGAATGGAATGGACTATGGAATGGAATGGCATACGGAACGGAATTGAATGGAATGGAATATAAAATTGAATGGAATATGGAATGGAATATAGAATGGAATGGAATAGAACAAAACAAAAGGGGACGGAGCGGAAGCTAACATAACATGAAATCGAATGGAAGGGAACGAAATGGAGTGTAATGCAATTGAATATGGAATGAAATGGAATATGGAATGGAAAGGGATGGAACGAAATATGGAATGGAATGGAATGGAGGATAAAATGGAATGGAATGGAATGGAATTTGTAATGGAAAGCAACATGGAAGGGAATGAAATGGAACGAAATGGAATTAATTGGAATGGAATGGAATATTCAAAGGAATGCAATACGGAATGGAAAAATGGAATATGAAATGGAATGGAATACGGAATAGACGGGAACATTAAATGAAATGGAATATGGAGTGGAATGGGATGGAATGGAATGGAATGCAATGGGATATGGAATGCAATGGAAGAGAATATGGAATGGAGTGGAATATGGAATGGAATGGAATTCAATGGAATGGAATATGGAATGAAATGAAATGGAATATGGAATGGAATGGAATATGGTGTGAAATGTAATGGAATTTGGAGTTTAATGGAATATGGATTGTGAGGGAATGGAATGGAATGGAATGGAATGTGGAATGGAATGAAATATGGAAAAGAACGGAAGGGATTGGAATGGAATGTTATGAAATGGAATATGGAATGGAATTGAAGGAATGGAATATGAAGGGAATGTAATGTGGAATTGAAAGGAATGGAATGGAAATGAATAGAATATGGAATGGAAAATAATGCAATACAATGGAATGGAATGAAATGGAAAGGAATGGAATGGAATATGGAATGGAATGCAATATGGAAGGTAAAGAAACGGAACGGAACAAAACGAAATATGAAATAAAATGGAATGAAACAGAACGGAAGGGAATGGAATGGAAAGGAATATGGAATGGAATGGAATATGGCATGCAATGGAATGGAATGGAATGGAATGCAGAAAAGAATAGGAATGGGATGGAATGGAATATGGAAAGGAAAGGAATATGGAATGGATTGGAATGGAATGGAATGGATGGAATATGGAATGGAATGGAATATGGAATGGAATGGAATGGAATGGAATATGGAATGGAATGGAAGGAAATGGAATGAATATGGAATGGAATGGTTTGGAATGGATTGGAATATTAAAAGGAAAGGAATATGGAATGGAATGGAATGAAATGGAATGGAATATAGAATGGAATTGAATGGAATGAAATGGAATATGGAATGGAATGGAATGTGGAATGGTATGCAACGTAATGAAATCGAATCAAACGGAATCGAATATGGAATGGAATGGAGAATGAAATGAAATGGAATTTGGAATGGAATGGAATGGAGTGAAAGATGGAATGGAATGGAATGGAATATGGAATGGAATGAGATACGGAATGGAATGGAGAATGGAATGAAGTAAAATGGAATATGGAATGGAATGGAATATGGAATGGAATTGAATATGGAATGGAATGGAACATGTAATGGAAGAGAATGGAATGAAATGGAATGGAATGGAATGGAATGAAATGGAGTATGGAATGGACTATAATGGAATGGAATGGAATGGAATATGGAACGGAATGGAATGGAATGGAATGACATATGGAAAGGAATAGATTGGAATGGAAATCAATTTAATGGAACATGGAATGGAATGAAATGAAATGGAATGGAATGGAATATACAATGGAATGGAATATAATAGAATGGAGTGGAATGGAATATGGTATGAAATGGAATATGGAATGGGATGAAACCTAGCTGAACGCAAGGGAACGGAAAAAATATGAAATGTAATTCAATGGAAAGCAATGGAATGGAAAGGAATGTGGAATGGAATGGAATATTGAGTAGAATGGAATGGAAAATGAATGCCATGGAATCGAACGGAATGGAATGGAATTCAATCGAAAATGGAATGGATTGGAATTTGGAATGGAATGGAATGGAATGGAATATGGAATGGACTGAAACATGGTTTGGAATGTAATCAAATGAAATATGGAATAGAATGGAATGTAGAATGGAATGTTGTATGGAATGGAATGGAATGAAAAGGAATATGGAATGGAATGCAATGGAATGGAGCCAATGGAGTATGGAATGGAATGGAATAAATATGGAATGGAATGGAAAATGGAATGGAATAAAATATGCAATGGAATGGAATGGAATATGAAATGGAATGGAATGGATTATGGAATGGAATGGACTATGGAATGGAATGGCATACGGAACGGAATTGAATGGAATGGAATATAAAATTGAACGGAATATGGAATGGAATATAGAATGGAATGGAATAGAACAGAATGGAAGGGGATGGAGTGGAAGATTACATAATATGAAATCGAATGGAAGGGAACGAAATGGAGTGTAATGCAATGGAATATGGAATGAAATGGAATATGGAATGGAAAGGAATATGGAATGGAAAAACGATGGAATGAAATATGAATGGAATGGAATGGAGGATAAAATGGAATGGAATTTGTAATGGAAAGCAACATGGAAGGGAATGAAATGGAACGAAATGGAATTAATTAATTGGAATGGAATGGAATATTCAACGGAATGCAATACGGAATGGAAAAATGGAATATGAAATTGAATGGAATACGGAATAGACTGGAACATTAAATGAAATGGAATATGGGGTGGAATGGGATGGAATGGAATGGAATGCAATGGGATATGGAATGGAATGGAAGAGAAAATGGAATGGAGTGGAATATGAAATGGAATGGAATTCAATGAAAAGAAATATGGAATGAAATGGAATGGAATGGAATATGGAATGGAATGCAATATGGAACAAAATGGAATGGAATGGAAAGGAAAGGAATGGAATGGAATATGGAATGGACTGAAAAGGAATGCAATGATATGGAATATGAAATGGAATGGAATATCAATGGAATATAGAAGGGAATGGAATATGGAATGTAATGAAACGGAATGGAACGCAACGTAATGGAATGGATCGGAAAATGAAATGGAAAGGAAGGGAACGTAATGGAATGAAATAAAATGGAATACGGAACGGAATGGTATATGGAATGGAATGGAATGGAATATGGAACGGAATGGAATTGAATATGGAAGGAAATGGAATGGAATGGAAAGAAATGGAATATGGAATTCAATTGAATGGAATGGAATATGGAATATGGAATATGGAATGGAATGGAATGGGATAGGGAATGGAATGGAACGGAATATGGACTGGAATGGAATATGCTATGGAATGGAATGGAATGGAATGGAATATGGAATGGAATGGAATATGGAATGGAATGGAATATGATATGAAATTGAATACGGAATGGAAACGAATATGGAATGGAATGGAATATGGAATGGATGGAATATGGAATGCAATGGAATGGAATAGAATGGAATGGAGTGGACTGTAATATGGAATGGATTGGAATGGAATGGAATGGCAAAAAATGGAATGGAATATGAAATGAAATGGAATGGAAAGGAAAGGAATAGAATGGAATGGAATGGAATGGAAAATGGAATGGAATGGAATATGGAATACAATGGAATATGGAATGTAATGGAATATGGAATGGAATGCAATGGAATGGAATGGAAGGGAATGGAATGGAAAGGAAAGAAATGGAATGTCACATAGAATGGAATACAGAATGGAATGGAATCCTGAATGGAATGGAATGAAATGGAATATTGAATGCATTGGAATATGGAATGGAATGGAATGGAATATGCAAAGGAATGGAATATGGAATGGAGTGGAATTTAATATAGATTTTACTGGAATAAGTAATGGAATGGAATGAAATGGAATTGAATATGGAATGGAATAGAATGGATGGGAATGGAATGGAATTGAACGGAATAAAATATGGAAGGGAATGGAAAGGAATGGAATATAGAATGGAATGGAATATGGAATGGAATGGAATGGAACGGAACGGAATATAGAATGGAAAGGAATGTAACGGAACGGAATGGAATATGGAATGGAATGGAATATAGTATGAAATGGAATATGGAATGGAATGGAATATAGAATGAAATGCAATATGGAATGGAACGGAATGGAATATGGAATGTAATGTCATGGAAAATGGAATGGAATTGAATGGAATGGTATATGGAATGGACTATGGAAAGGAATGGAATGGAATGGAATAGAATGGAATGAAATGGTAGGGAAAGGAATGGAATGGAACGGAATATGAAATGGAATGGAATGGAACGGAATGGAATGAAAAATGGAATGGAATGGACTATGGAATGGAGTGGAATATGGAGTGCAATGGAATGGCAAGAAATATGGAATTAAATGGTATATGGAAAAGAATGCTATGGAATTGAATATGGAATGCAATGGAATATGGAATGGAATGGAAGGGAATATGGAACGGAATGGAATATGAAATGCAATGGGATGAACGGAATGGAATGGAATGGAAAGGAATATGGAATGGAATGGAACATCGAATGCAATCGAATAAAAAATTGATGGAATATGTAATGGAATGGAACGGAGTGGAACAGAAAGGAACGGAATATGGAATGGAAAAAAATGGAGCAAAACGAAATGGAATATGGAATGGAATGGAATATGCAATGGAGTGGAATGGAATTCAAACCAATTGAATATGGAATGGAATAGAATGGAATAAGGAAAGGAATGGAATAGAATAAGAATGGAATTGAATGGAATGGAATGCAATCCATATGGCATGGAATGGAATATGGAATGGAATGAAATATGGAATGGAATGTAATAGAATGGAACAGAATGGAAAGAAATGGAATGGAATGGAATGCAAAGGAATATGGAATGAAATGGAATATGGAATGGAGTGGAATGGAGTGGAATGCAATATGGAATGGAATGGAATATGGAATGGAATGGAATGGAATGTTGCATGGAATGCAATGTAATAGAGTGGAATTGAATGGAATATAACAGGGAATGTAATATGGAATGGAACGGAAAGGAAAGGAATGGAATTCAATATGGAATGTAATGGAATATGGAATGGAATGGAATATGGAAAGGCATGGACTATGGAATGGATTGGAATTGAATGGAATGGATTATGGAATGGAATGGAGTACGGATTGGAATGGAATATGAAATGGAATGGAATATGGAATAGAACGGGTTATGGAATGGAATGGAATATGGAATGGAATGGAATATGTAATGGAATGGAATGGAAAGGAATATGGAATACAGAATGGAATGGAATATGGAATGAAATGGAATGGAATATGCAATGGAATAGAATATGGAATGCAATGTAATGGAATATGAAATGGAAAGGAATGGAACAGAATGAAATGCAATGTAATATGGAATGGAATGGAATGGAATATGGCATGGAATTAAATGTGGAATGGAATAGAATATGGCATGGAATGGAATGGAATGGAACGAAATGGAATGCAATGTAATATGGAAAGGAATGGAACGGAATATGGAATGGAATGCAATTAAATGGAACATGGAATGGAATGGAACGGAAGAAACCGCAACGTAACGTAATGGAATGAAATATGAAATGAAATGGAAGGGAAGGGAATGGAATGGAATGAAATGGAATATGGAATGGAATCAAATATGGAACGGAATGAAATGGAATGGAATGGAATATTGAATATGGAATGGAATGAAGTGGAATGGAATTTAATATGGAATGGAATGGAATTTAATAAGAATGGAGTGGAATGGCATGGAATGGATTGGAATATGGAATGCAATAGAATGGAATGGAATATGGAATGGAATGGAATGGAATATGCAATGGAATATAATGGAATGGAATAGAATGGAATATGAAAGAGAATGTAATGGAATATGGTATGGATTGGTATATGGAACGGAATGGAATATGGAATAGAATAGAACGGAAAGGAATGGAACTGGAACGAATGGAAATGAGCAAGGAATGGAATGGAATGGAATGGAATATGGAATACAATGGAGTGGAATGGAATGGAAAGGAATGGAATACGGAATGGAATGGAATATGGAATTCAATGGAATGGAATGAAACAGAAAGGAATGGAGCGGAACGCATTATGGCATGGCATGGAATGGAATGGAATGGAATGGAATGGAGTGGAATATAGAATGGAATGGAATATGGAACGGAATGGAATATGTATTGGGAAGGAATATGGAATGGAATGGAGTGGAATGGAAGGGATTGGAATGGAATAAAAAATGGTATTGAATGGAATGGAATGGAATATGGAAAAGAATGGAATAAAATATCGAAAGGAATGCAATATGGAATGCAATGGAATATGGAATGGAATGGAATATGGAATGGGATGGAAAGGAATGGAATGGAATATGAAACGGAATGGAATGGATTGAAATGCAATGGAATGGAATATGTAATGGATTAAGGAATGGAATGGAATGGAATGGAATGGAATATGGAATGGAATATGGACTGGAATTTAATATGGAACGGAATGCAATGTAATGAAATTGAATGGAATGGAATTGAATTGAATATGGAATATAATGCAGTATCAAAAGGAATGGAATACGTAATGGAATGGAATACCGAATGGAATGGAATATGAAATATAACGGAATGCAGAATGGAATGGAATATAGAAAGTATTGGGATATGGAATGGAACGGAATATGGAATGGAATGCAATGGAATATAGAATGAAATGGAATGGCCTTGAAAGGAATATGGAATAGAATAGAATGGAATATGGAATGGAATGGAATGGAATATGGAATGGAATGGAATTTGGAATGGAATGGAATGGAATATGGAACGGAATGGAATGGAATGGAATATGGACTGCAATATGTAGTGGAATGGAAAGGAATGGAATAGAATTCAATGGAATGGAGTGGAATATTGAATGGAATGGAATGTGGAACGGAATGGAATGGCATAGAATGGAATGGAATATGGAATGGAATAGAATGGAATGGAATGGAATATGGAATGGAATGGAATATGGAATGGGATACAATGGAATGGAATGAGATGGAGAGAATGGAATGGAATCGAATATGGAGTGGAATATGTAATAGAATGGAATGGAATGGAAGATAATGGAATGGAATATAATGGAATATGGAATGGAATGGAATATGGAATGGAATGGAAAGGAAAGAAAGGAACGGAATGGAAGGGAACCGAATGGAATGGAGTGGAATACGAGACGGAATGGAGAGGAATGGAATGGGATGTTATATGGAATGGAATGGAATACGGAATGCAATGGAAAGGAATACGGAATGGAATGCAATATGGAATGGAATATAGAATGGAATGGAATATGGAATGGAATGCAATGGAACGGAACGTAGTGGAAGTAATATGAAATAGCATGGAAAGGAACGGAATTGAAGGAATGAAAAGAAATATGGAAAGGATTGGAATGTGGAATGGAATGGAAAGGAATGGAATATGGAATGGAATGAAATATGGAAAGGAATAGAATGGAATATGGAATGGAAAGGAATATGGAGTGGAATGGAATATGGAATTGAATGGAATGGAATGGAATGGAATATGGCATGAAATGGAATTGAATGAAATGGAATGGCGTACGGAATTGAATGGAATGGAATGGAATGGAATATGGAATGGTATGGAATACGGAATGGAAAGGTATATGGAATGGAACGGAACGAAATGGATTGGAAAGGAA
The DNA here is from genome assembly GCF_009764315.1 of Trachypithecus francoisi. Taxonomy (NCBI): domain Eukaryota; kingdom Metazoa; phylum Chordata; class Mammalia; order Primates; family Cercopithecidae; genus Trachypithecus; species Trachypithecus francoisi. The sequence goes on along the minus strand of NW_022681180.1, from coordinate 6,325 downwards.
TGGAATATTAAATGGGATGGAATAAAATGAAATGGAATGGATTATGGAAAGGAATGGAATGGAATATGGAATGGAATGGAATATGGTGTGAAATGTAATGGAATTTGGAGTTTAATGGAATATGGATTGTGAGGGAATGGAATGGAATGGTATGGAATGTGGAATGGAATGGAATATGGAAAAGAATGGAAGGGATTGGAATGGAATGTTATGAAATGGAATATGGAATGGAATTGAAGGAATGGAATATAAAGCGGAATGTAATGTGGAACGGAAAGGAACGGAATGGAAATGAATACAATATGGAATTGAAAATGATGCAATGCAATGGAATGGAATATGGAATGGAATGAAATGGAAAGGAATGGAATGGAATATGGAATGGAATGCAATATGGAAGGTAAAGAAACGGAACGGAACAAAACGAAATATGAAATGAAACGGAAAGAAACAGACCGGAACGGAATGGAATGGAAAGGAATATGGAATGGAATGGAATATGGCATGCAATGGAATGGAATGGAATGGAATGCGGAAAAGAATATGGAATGGAATGGAATGGAATATGGAATGGAATGGAATATGGAAAGCATTGGAATGGAAAGGAATGGATGGAATATGGAATGGAATGGAATATGGAATGGAATGGAATGAAATGGAATGGAGTATGGAATGGAATGGCATGGAATGGATTGGAATATTAAAAGGAATGGAATATGGAATGGAATGAAATGGAATGGAATGGAATATGGAATATGGAATGGAATAGAATATGGAAATGAATTTAATGGAACGGAATGAAACGGAATGTAAAAGAACGGAATATGAAATGGAATGGAATGGAACAGAAGGGAATGGAATGGAATGGAATATGGAATGGAATGGAATATAATATGGAATGGAATGGAATATGGAAGGGAATATGGAATGGAATGGAATATGGAAGGGAATGGAATATGGAATGAAATGGAATATGGAATGGAATGGAAGGGAATGGAATGGAAGAGAATGGAATAGAATAGAAGGAAATGGAATATGTAGTGGAATGGAATGGAATATATAATGAAAAGGAAAGCAATGGAATGGAATATGCTTTGGAATTAACTATGGGACATAATGAAATGGAAGGAAATTGAATGGAAAGGAATGGAATGGAATATGAAATGGAATGCAATATGGAATGGAATGAAATGGAATATGTAATGGAATGGAATACTGAATGGAATGGAATATGAAATGGAATGGAATGGAATATAGAATGGAGTGGAATATGGAATGGAATGGAATATGGAATGGAGTGGAATGATATGGAATGGAAGAGTGAATGGAATGGAACGGAATGGAAAAGAAAGCAATGGAATATAGAATGGAATGGAATCTGGCACGGAATGGAATGGAATGGAATAAAATGGTATGGAAGGGAACGGAATGGAATGGAATGAAATATGGAATGAAATGGAATAAGTAATGGAATGGAATATACAATGGAATGCAATGGAATATGGAATGGAATGGAACGGAACTGAATGTAATGGCATATGAAATGGAATGCAATGGAATAGGGAATCGAATGGAATTTGGAATGGAATGGAATGGAATATGGAATGCAACGGAATACGGTATGGAATAGAATATGGAATGGAAAGGAATGTGGAACGGAATGGAACGGAATGAAATAGAATGGAATATGGAATGGAATAGAATGGAGTATGGAATGGAAAGGAATATGGATTGGGATAGAATGGAATTTAATGGAATGGAATGGAATGAATATGGAACGGAATGGAATGGAATAAAATGGAATGGAATGGAATATAGAATGGAATATGCAATGGAATGAAAGGGAATTCAATAGAATTGAATGGAATGGAATGGAATATGGAATGGAATTGAATACGGAACTGAATGGAACGGATTGGAATATGGAATGGAATAGAATGGAATGGAATATGGAATGGAAGACAATATGGAAAGGAATGGAATGGAACGGAATGGAAGGGACTGAACTATGGAATGGAATGGAATGGAATGGAATGGAATGAAATATGGAATGGAATGGAATGGAATGGAAAGGAATGCAATATGGAATGAATGGAATGGAATACAATGGAATGGAATGGAATGGAATATGGAATAGAACGCAACGCAAGTGAATGGAATGGAATGGAATGGAACGGAATGGAATGAAATGGAATATGGAATGGAATGGAGTATCGCATGGAATGGAATATGGAATGGAATGGAATGAAAAGAAATGGAAAGCAATGAAATATGGAATGGAATGAAATGGAATACGGAATGGAATGGAATATGGAATGGAATCTAATAAAGAATGGAATGGAATATGGAATGGAATGGAACGGAATGGAATGGAATATGGAAAGGAATGAAAAGGAATGGAATGGATTGCAATATGGACTGGAATGGAAAATGGAATGGAATATAGAATGAAATGGAACATGGAATTGAATAAATGGAACGGAACAGAAAGAAATGGAATGGAAAATGAAGTGGAGGGGAAGGGAACATAATGGAATGTAATGCAATGGAATATGGAATGTGACGGAAAACGGAATGGAATAGAATGGAATGGAATGAAATGGAATATGGAATGGAATGGAATATGGAATGGAATGGAAGGGAATGGAAGGGAATATGGAATGGAATGGAATGGAATTGAATATGGAATGCAATGGAATGAAACGGAATGAAATGCAATGTAATATGGAATGGAATGGAATGGAATAGGGCATGGAATGGAATGGAATGGAATAGGGCATGGAATGGAATATGGAATGGAATGAAATGGAACAAAATGGAACGTAATGAAATGGAATGAAAAATGAAATGGAATGGAAGGGAAAGGAATGGAATGGAATGCAATGGAATATGGAATGGAATTGAATATGGAAAGGAATGGAATGGAATATGGAATATGGAATGCAATGAAGTGCAATGGAATTTAAGATGGACTGGAATGGAATGGAATTTAATAAGAAAGAAGTGGAATGTCATGGAATGGATTGGAATAGGGAATGGAATAGAATGGAATGGAATATGGAATGGAATGGAATGGAATGCAATGGAATATGGAATGGAATAGAATGTCATGGAATGGAATATGAAATAGAATGTAATGGAATATGGTATGTTTTGGAATATGGAATGGAATAGAACGGAAAAGAATGGAATGGGACGGAATGGAATTGAACAAGGAATGGAATGGAATGGAATCGAATATGGAATAGAATGGAATGGAGCAGAATGGAAAACGAAATGGAATGGAATATGGAATGGAATGGAGCGGAACAGATTTTGAGATGGAGTCTCACTGTGTCATGCAGGCTGGAGTGCAGTGGTACAATCTTGGCTCACTGCAACCTCTGACTCCGGGTTCAAGCAATTCTCCAGCCTCATCCTCCTGAGTAGCTGGGAACACAGGCATGCAACACCACATCCAGCCCAATTTTGGAATGTGTAGTAGAGACCAGGTTTCACCATGTTGGCCAGGGTGGTATCGAACTCCTGACCTCAGGTGATCTGCACACACTGGCATCTCAAAGTGCTGGGAGCAGCGATTACATGAGTGATCCACTGTGCCCAGCCTCATTTCTGTATATTTTTATTGATACTATTCTACATGGATTTTCTTCACTTTGATTTTGGAATAATTGCATACACACATAAACAAAATTTTTTTATAATCATTAATTCTTCAAGATTGGTAAACAAATTTATTATTCATACAACTGTGTGTGTGAGGGTGTGGTGTGTGTGTGTGTGTGTGTGGAGGAAAGTGCCCTTTGCGCCTAAAAGCGATTTCCTGCATGTCGGCCTGTCTTTGGCGAGCCTCCCTCCGCGTCTGTGCCTGGGTCATGTGTCCGCTTGTCAAGCGTCTTCGCGGCGGTTCCACTTTGGGTTTGTGAAGGCCTCGACCTCGTGAGAAGATGCCTGGCTCCCGGAGTAGTTGCAACCTCATCCCCAGCCCGTGGCGCCTCTTTTCGTTGAGCAAGACGAACACACTGCAGTCACGGACAAAAGCCGCACGGGAGCTCGTTGTCCTGCAGGAGAGGAGCAGGCCCACATCACAGAAGAGGCTTGTATCTTTTCCGGGCTCTTCTCTGAGAAAAGAAGCCACACCAAGACACAGGCTGAAAGAAGAAGCCGGGAATGGCAGATGGCCACAATCCCAGTCCCTGCAACGCTGGCCTCACTGCACAAGCCACCCTTTGGCACCCTTCCGCTTAAAGCCCGTGCCGGTGGCACGGTGCTGTACCCCACCTGGGCTCTGGCCTCTGCTGCGTCCTCCCTCTGGCTGTGTATCCCCTGTTTCTCCGGGGCCTGGATGCTTCTTGGTCTGGCTGGATGTCTTCCAAAAGGATGACTTCCCAGTCCATCAGGTGCACACTTCCTGGTGATCCCTGTCCTGATTGTTTTTCTCTCCAAACCTGCTTCGGTTTGAACCCATTTCGTCCGGGGGCGCGGGGGCTTCAGGGCGCCTGGTGGAGTCTCAGGACTCCGCTTCAGACCCGCTTCAGGACCCCTAAGGGGGGGAATGGATGGGCTGAGCACATCGACTGAGGCAGGCAGGATCTCGCTGCAGCCCACAATCATCCCACGGGCCTCAAGGCGTGCTGTCAACTGAAAGTTCACTGAGGCTTCTGAGCCCTCTGCCTCCCTCGTCCTTTGAAAGACAGGTCCTTGTCTTCTGGAAGAGGTGCTGTCGCATTTCCTCCGCACACCCAGTCTCGTTCCTGAGGACGAGACCCCCTCTGACCCCATGAGACTTTTGGCCCGCTGCTAGATCCCAGACGTTCTTTGATTTTCCCTGGCATTCCCTGAAAGGTCACCTGTGCCCCTTTTCCACAGGGCACATGCCAGCACACCGTTGTTACTTTGACAATCGGCCCGTGTGCCCTCAGTGACACATGCTTCCATCATCTCTTCCGGGCTGCGCCAGTGCCACGCATTGGCTCCACCTCGGATTCGCCCCTGGACCTGTTGACAGGTGTCCTGGAAAGCGGGATCAGCTTGAAGGAGCCCCAGGCCCTTGAGAAGCGCGGCAGGTCACCGCTCTTTGAAAGCAGGCAGGCAGAGGGCTCACGGCGCAGTGACATTTCAGCTGACTCCACGCCTTGAGGCTCATGGGATCGTTCTGGGCTGCAGCCAGGCCCTGCCTGCCTCAGTCCATGTGATGTGCTCAGCCAAACCATTCTCCCCCGTAGGGGTCCAGAATCGGATCCGATGGGGGGTCATGAGATGAGCCCAGCAGGCGCCAGGAAGCTCCCCCTCCCCTGGTGGCAATGGGCTCAAGGATAATCTCAAGTCGGGACTCCTGGGATTTGGATCGTGGGAGGCCGCCCGCGGTCGCCTCTCCCACGCGGCCGCCTTTAGGACCCCAGATGCAGCCGCTGCCAAGACTGCAGCAGGAGAGCCCCTGGCGCCCAGCGGCCGCCGTCCTTTAAAGGGGACGCAGCCTGACTGCTGGCAGCGGAGCGCGGGGCGGCCCAGCCACTGCGCATGCGCGAGTGGCGGGCGGGTGCTCGCGGCCAGCGGGTGCTGGCGTCACAGTGGTTCCCATGGTTGTCATAGGAACTACGCCCTGAGGCCGGGCAAACAGGAGCCCTCCGTGGCAGTGCTTGGGTGGCGGGGCTCCGAGGCTCCAGCCTGACCTCTCCACGGGGTCGACAGGACTGTCTCCGGATGCCAGGAGTCCTGGCAAAGGGCTGACCAGGATGTGGAAAGCACAGGCGGTGTCCAGGGGAAGCATCGCCGCATCCCAGCCTCAGGTCCGCCCAGACGCTGTTCGGGTGAGTCTCCCCAGAAGTCGTGCCCCCCCTGTGATCTCGAGGATGGGTCGGCCTGCAGACCCGTGGGCTGATTTCTCCACCGAGGGTCGTTCTCGGTCGAGATCCGAACGCAGTAGCCTCAGCGGCTGCCTGCGGGTGTTGGTTTCTGGGCCACTGCTGTGTGACCCTCTGTGTGTGTATGTGTTTGTGCGTATCCCGTTTTCGATTCTCTCTCTGTCTCTCAGTCTCTGTGAGTTTCTATCTCTCTCTCTTGCGATTGGTGTGTGTGCGTGTGTGTGTGTGTGAAGATTTATTCCTCTATTTCCTTGTAAAAGTTATTGATCTTTACTTCTTACAAGTAGGTCTTTAACTCATTTTGAGTCAATGTTTACATATGATGTAAGGAAAAAGACTAACTTCATTCTTTGCATGGAGATACCCTTTTCTTCCAGGATCATTTATTGAAATGACTATTCTTTCCTCCATTGGCCTCACTTGGCTCCCTTGTCAATCAATAATGAACCATACATGTTGGA